>NW_025109981.1:589697-695545 GCF_011392965.1 Frieseomelitta varia | reverse complement strand
TTTTTTTTTTTTTTTTTTTTTTGTATCAATAATAAATCGTTCAATACGATAATGGAAAACAGACCTTTTGTCCCTTTTTTTAAACATGATAATTAATTCTATCGAGGACGAACGTTGTGTTAATGCAATATTTTACATGCAGTTGGAAGAGCTTTTTAATATTGACAAACGTGCCCTCGATTTCAAATAAGATCCGACTTTTTAATACTGCAGCTGTGAACGGTGTTCTTAATTAATTGTTATGCCTTTTCTTAACAATTAAGATACAGCGTCGGATACCAAACAATTTATTTTCAATACTTTTGATTCATTATCAATTGTGACGAAAATTCAGCTAAACAACATACAGCACGCCGTTCGTATGAATTTATAGGTAAAAAATTAGAAGAAAGACAAAATCGTCTCATTTTAAATATTATTTTGACACTTTTAAATTCATTCTCTCTCAAAGATATTTTCACATCATGCAGAGGGCGGGAAAACAGGGACACGTTTGTCTTTGAAAACTATAAAACTTGGTACATCTTTAAAATCAATGAAACATAACTAAATCTACCATAATTATTAGAAAATGAGATTGTAAAACATGTTCTTTTGTATTTTTTACGTAAAGTAAAAATGCATATTTTCGAATGAATGAAATTCATAATTTTATTAGACTGTCGCGGGTTAATAATGGGAAAAAGATTCTTCGCCTCGTTTTTAAACAAGGGAAACGTAGTTTCCATTTATGTTGAATGTGTTAATGTTTGAACATGGGTTACATGTGTCAGCACAGACAAGTATCGATTTCTGGCCTGGCCATCGTTCACGCGAAAAATAGCTTTGTCGGATATGGAACGCGATGGGATTGATCTGAACGTGTTGAATATCCATTGTCTGTTAATTTGTTGTAAAATGTCCTTCAATTTTCCTTTTTTTTTTTTTTAACCACTAAAAGGCGTTTGCCTTTTTCTCTCAATTTCATCTGTGCATGTGTATCTAATAATTAAGCTGCGGGTTTTTACGCGAATTTATAAATATTTTTGAAAAAAATAAGATGTCGGTAGAAAATTATTTTACGCGCCAGATATTGTGAGAAACACTACACTTTAGATTTGAATGTTTTACGTGTTTTTTCACGTCTTTGAAATTCTGTACAATTCTGCATTTTAATGTAAAACAATCCACGCTCTATTAATGATACATTGCTATTATAGTCGAGTCTTACGTAATTAAATAACACTTCCGCCTGCTTTATATTGCATTATATAGCTTTAAGAATCCTCTTTCTATTGATTGACCGATGGAATGGGATATCACTGTTCGACAAACGTGTGAATATCTACTGAAATATGAATACTGGTGTCTGTATCGGAATCGTTCCGTGTCGGGTAAGCAAGAATATTCTCGATCAAGCGCGGGCATCCGAAAATGTTCAACAACACTGAAAGTATTGAAACCTTTGGAAACTAAACAAAATAAATTGCATTTATTCGAAATACATGAAAAAACAAAATCAGTCATTAACTATTATATAACCCTCTAAAGATTTGAATTGAAAAGTGATTGCGTAATGTTTGCGTAAAGTAAATGATTAAAAATCTTTTCAACACTTTAACGAGTGATTCAAAATTTTCTTACAATTTTTGAAAGCTTGCAAACCGATTAGGATGACTCAGCTTGGCTCGTTTGATCGAAAACTTCTCGCCAGGGATAGTATAAATCGATTTTAATATGAATAATCGTTGGCAAGAAATTCTCGATCAAACGCAAGCGTTTCGAAAAATTCGAAAACATTGAAATTTCAAAGTAGAAATACAAAAGAATATTCTACGCGAGAAAATAAAATGATCTATTTATATTATATTTCGTTAAAAGACAGACCTCGAGTGGTCTCGATGTTTCAAAAATATTTTTAAATACTCGCGTTCGATCGAAAAACTTTCTAAATAGTCGGAAATAGTATAAATGAATTTTAATACGTCTGGACACAAGCATCCAATGATAGAACCGTGTCAGACGCGAATAATATAAACCCAGCATTAATCGAGACACGAGGGGGTGAGGGAAGTTATCGCGCGCCTCCTTCGCCAGGAAGGAGGAGATCCACCGTGAGACGTGTCGAACTAAGCCCTGGCAAAGTCGAACTCCGGTAGTAGTACCCTGGCCAACAGCCGGATCCTCCGGAAGATACACCTCCCCGTCCTCTCTGATCCACGCCTCGACCGTAACAAACTCCGCGATGTAACTCGGGATGCTGCACTTCAAGATCGCGCTGTTCCCCCTGATCACGTACTCCGTGAGAATCTCCGGCTGATACGGCTGCGTGACGACTGCACGGAAAATCAGGCTTCTAGGCGAGAACAGCTCCGAAATACGATTCACGCGCGCTGCTTCGCAATTTGTTACGCAGTTGCGATTCGCGAGTGAAAATTCGCGGCGAGGGGGAATTGAACGAAGTGGAGGTTAAACGTTCAAAGCTCGAGAGTTTGATTCTCGCGCGGTTCTCGAGCGGCTGGCCGCTTTGCTAATGTCGCGTTGATTTGTTTTTCTTGGAGGAGGAGCGTAATCCCGGCGTGAGAGCCGCAGCGAATGGTTCGTTAACCCTCGTCGCGTTGCCGCCGCCGTTCAACTGCATGCCGCCAGACAGTGGACCGCGCCGGAAACCGGTCGTTATCACGTGCCGCTTTGAACTTTTACCAAGTTCGTCGGGAAAAACGAATCTGCTCGTGCAGGAGAGAGAAAAATCTCTTCGGGAGGGGAAGGGAGAGACATACGGAGGGGAGGAAGAAAGGACAAAGACGATGAAGACGTAGTACCGTAGTCGTTGGTCGGTTTGAAGGTTGAACCGTCGCTTCCTACCCAGGAGTCAACCGACACGAATTCCGCGACGAAGCTCGGTATGGTACACTTCAAGATGGCTGCGTTCCCGCGTATCACGTATTCGGACACGACCTCCGCTTCGTAGTACTGAGTCACGACTAGGAGAAAACAGGAGCGTGCACGACAAGGCAAATTAGCCGGACAGTGTTAACAGATCGTTCCCCCGATCGTCTTTCCATTTAGATCGGTCGCTGTTACCGTGGTATCATACGACGTTGACAAACTGGTAACTCGCTGCCAGCTTCTGTCCCCGCCCCTAAAAACACCTACCCCTCCCGTAAGAACCTAACTCCCTACCGTTTTTCTCGTCCGGGTTAAAAGAGTTCCCCTGGTCGTCCTGCCAGCCGACTACTTGAACGAACTCCGCGACGAAGCTCGGTATGCTGCACTTGAGAATAGCCGCGTTGCCGCGTATCACGTACTCGTTGTTTACCTCGGACTGATAATACTGGTGTACCACTAGAATGGAACGGAAATGGCCGATAACCAGCCGACTATGTTCCGCGCGTTCGCGGCGATTATCTACGCGTGCAACGAAATCCGTGATGAATATTATGCGCGACTGTCATCGATCTTGTTGCTGTTTGGGAGCCAGTACATGACCGTGGAGTTTTGCGTGCTTCTCGACGAAACTCGAGGAGACGTACGGAGAGAGAACATGGACGAAACATGGGTAACATCGTTGGGGACGCACGACGTTGACGGCAGCTTCTGCGGTGACGTATTCGTCGTCGTCATCATCTCTCGTCGTCGAGCAGATCGATTCGCTGGGTCGCGTCTTACGCCGCAGCCGCGAGAGAGAGCTTAGAAAAGAGCTTGCATCCAGAAGGAGCACATCGACACGTCGCGTCGGCAAACGATCGGTGCAGCTTCACTCTGTGACTGCGTGTGTGTACGTGTGTCTGTGCCTATGCGTATGTGCATGTATGCTCGTGTGGACGCTCGTCTCTACGCATGTGCGAGGGGACGAGGCAGACACGGGAGGAGAAAGCGAAACGAAGCGAGCGTTAGAGGCCAGAGGCAGAGAGAAGGGTAAGGGAGGAACGTCTGACGTCGACGTCGATGTCGACGATGTGCTCCAATTATTTGGGCCGGCACGCTCCCCTGTAGAAATAACGAGCTGGAAGGAACGTTAACGAGACCGGTAACGTCGACGATGTTCTCGTATAACGTGTATAACGTGTACGTTGATTATGCGAGCGGAGAGCGACTGACCCGCGTTGATCTCGGTCCACCGTTCCATTTTCTATGGATTCGCGGCTACGTAGCCTGTGCAACAATTGCCTCGACAAACGTCATGCACACACGCGGTCGTCCGACGTTTCCCCTTTTCTTCATCGACGTGTTACATGCTGGTTTCATCGCGTATCGAGAACGCGATTTGACGGCGATCTGCTCGAGAGGGAGAGAGAAAACGAGACGGAGACGACCATCTATTTTAACGTTTCGATTTAGATTCGATCAGACGACGCGATGCGAGTACTACCGTAATCGTCGCCGGGCACAAACTCCTCTCCCTGATCGGTGTGCCAGGACAGAACCTTCACGAAATCGGCGACGAAGGACGGAACGACGCACTTCAAAATGGCACTGTTCCCACGGATCGCGTACTCCTTGTTGACGTCCGTGTCGTAGTACTGCGCCACCACTGCGATTTCGTCGTTTTTTTTTTTTTTTTTTTTTTTTGGAAATGAAAAAAAGAGAACTCGTGGCCGAAAGTCGCGAGCAAACGCCGCCCCTCGGTCTCCGGTTTTTCCTTTTTTCTTTTTTCCTTTTCATTTCGAATATTTCACACTCGAGAGTTTTGGCTCGCGAGCCCTTGTAACTGGGTCGACGTGTAACTGGGTCAACCGGGTGCACGTCCGCGCGAATTTGCCGCGTTCGACGAACGATGGGGAGAAAAAAAATCTCAGCGATAATTCCCGGCGAAATTTTCAAGCGGAAATACCGGGCGAAAGGCGTATAATCGCTAATTATAGATTCCCGCGTCCGCGCAGCAGAAACCGATGAGCGGCGGAACAACGTTCTTGCGAACAACGGCGGCGGCAGCGATTACTCGTGGAAACCTGCTCTAATTTCGCCTGATCGGTGGAGGAAACGGCGATAATTGCTACTGATATCGTATGCTCACCGTGCACGTCGCGATAGATAAACGCATGGCGCGAGGTACTGACCCAAAAGTGTATACCGAGGTACTCGGTCATTCGCTGTTCGATACAACTAGAAAGAAAATGTTTTAAGTGCCCCGTGCCTGGGCCGTTTTACTCACGTCGTGCCATTGTCGTCTTTTTGGAATTTGAATAACAATCAAACCGTGAAATTTGAAGAATAGAAATAGTTATGATTGCGAACTTCTACTCATTCTGAATGTCATTGGAATTTAATCCTTTCGCTACTGTGAGAATAATGGCCCACAAATTTCTGACTGCAATTGCTCTTCAGTTTAACTCTTTGAAGATTGTCCTGATTCTTTGCATTTGGTTGCAACATTATTCGTTAAATCGCGAAATTTCGTATTCCAATTTCTTTATCTTTAAATTTCTGTGTACGTAGCCATTTTTTTGTTTTAAAATCAAGACTACTACTAGAAATATCAGTAATTTAATTTATTGTAAGCTTTATGGAGCAAACGCTTCATAATTCAACAGAGTGTTTTTATTACTAATGAATCATTATTGTGTAATGAAGAAATCTCATATCCTTGGGATAATTTTGGATAAAGTAAATATAAGAAATCTAAATTGACCATTCTCGGGTAAAAAAAAAAAAGGATAAAAGAAATTTTTATTCCTAATACAGTAACAAAATCAGTAACGAAAGGATTAAGTAGAAATTTGTTTCATTTACTAGATATTGTAATAAATACTCTACTTTGAATATTGTATATATTTTTGCACATTCTATTGCATGTAAATCTTTGCATCTTCAACCGTAAAACTCCAAAGGAAGGAGCTCCACAAGTTGACAAACTATATCTGCTTTTCAAACCTAATTAAAAATTCCGAAAACTTTATTTGCTGTTGCAAACATTTTCGAGTCCCCATTGTTGTATTTGAGAAATACTGTGCATAAAAAAAAAAATAAACGACTTAGAAATGATTTAGAAATTTATGTGACAGCTTGTCGTTGAAGAGATTAAATTTCCCGTAAACGCATGAAAATCAGTCTAGTTATAGTAATACTGATCTTGAGACCTGTTTTCTTACACTCTGACAACAGCAAGACGTCGTAACTTTATTTCATGATCCATCTTATGGAAATTCGTTCTGTCTTATTAAAAATATTTGGTAAAAGATGGCCAGGCAACGGGCGCGAGTTCCGCGTAATCTTCACATGGAAAGAGATGAACACTTACCGGCTCTCACGTTGACATCTCGGCTGTGAACTGAACCTGCCGGGGAACGTGCCAGACAGCTGTAAACCTGAGCGTGAACCTCTTGACGATAATCCTCGGCGCGGAAAGGAGGGAAGACCAAGTTCCCATTTGGTAAGACCTGGCATAAGACAGAGAATTTTTTCATTCACCAAAGATCTGCTCTAATGAGGCGACAATTAATTCGGCCTTCTTAATCGTCGAATGACCGTTACTGACGTAAGATTGTTCGTTGCATCGATAAACGTAAACGAGTGACACGTGGGTGTCGCAAACATTCGATAGTGGGAAGTCAATCGTTTTCGACCGAATTGGGTTATTCTACGAGTAATTTTTGTCGTTAAATCAAGATGCCTAGAATGGACGAATATCTTACGCTGGACAATCATTGTGCTCTTTCCTCTCTCCCCTTATTTTTTTAGAGTTTTTTTTAGATATAATATTTATAATTACATTTAGTTATGTTTCGTTTAGAAAACGAAAAGAACTTGTAATGTTCCAAGAAGATGTTTAATATAATTTATAATTTAAATATAATAAATTAAATTTATAATACATATTATACATGCATTTGTGTATTCCGATTTTATATATTTCGTGGTAAGAATGCATACTATACTACTTAAATACATTTGAACACGACAAAGTTACTTATTATGTTATTGTTATCATTTAAATGCTTCAATTATAGATACTAAAAGGATCTATTAAGATATTAATAAGAACAATGGACGGTACTATGATAGATGAAAATTATTTTGCACAAATATATCTTAAATGATTTTTGTTTCTCACTAACAGTTTCTGTAAGTATTCATTGCAAATAAATAGAACTTGAACGATGCAAATGTATTTCTTGTTTCAATTTTACTTTAGCAAATCACTTAGGTTTAATTATTAGACGAAATAAAGGATTAACAGTAGAGAAAGTTTCTTTTGTTACAAAAGTTGAAAATGGAATAAAATTATTAATGTTTTAATCGTTTATACTGACTTATGAACGATAGTTACTAAAACTGACTGTTTAAATACTTATGAACGATTCCTACAGAATTTCTTATAATAAAAGAATACTGTTATATTATATAACGAACGAGTTAATTAATTTGTTCCATTCTTAATTTTCTTTAATTACTTCATATTACTCAACTTTTTAATACTGGAACTATAAAAATAAATTTCAAGGACTTGCTCAATATTCCTCATAATTTTACGAAATTTCAAGAAATAGCATTATAATAAAACATTGTTTAGTCTTTGATAGGTTAAAGGATATCCTATCCGTATAGTAAAATTTGTTAAAACAAAGGAAAGTACCTGTCTGAGTCCAGGAACGTCTCCAACAGCGCTTCCGTCAGCACGAACCCAGATGATATCCGGTTGGGGGTTTCCTCTGGCCTGGCATTCGACGACAGCTCCAGTTCCATTAGAGAAGTCAACTCGGTTTGGTGGTTCCTTGACAAATACTGGTCCCATGGATTCGTCCTCAGCGCAAGCCACTATGGAAACAAAAAGAAACTGATTGTAGGATAAAATTTCACTATAGAAGTTTCTACTTTACATATATGTAAATATATAGTACGTATATAGTTATAGAATATAGAATTCATATTTAAAATAAAATTAAATTATCTTTGACATTTTTATTTTTTATTTAGTAAGATCATTTAATTTTTAATACTTTTAAGGTTTCCTAAGCTATGCTATCCCTCATAATGGAGGATAATACAGTCCTTTTCAATCACAATAAAGCAACATGAGCCCCAAAACTCATTCTCTGACATTTCAAACATAGAGATTCCTCGCAGAGCTTCTTATAATACTGATACAATATACACATATTAGTTATTCTATAAACTAATGTAACGACACATGAATTAAATATTTCATTTGTGGATTATACACACACATAGTAAAAGAACAGCAGATTTTAGTTTAAAGAATTAGAGTTAGAGAGTCATTTAACCTCATTCTTATTCAAAATAAATCATTTTCATGATGCAAATTGTTTTCCTTTTCCTTCTAAAAACAAAATTCAGATTCATATTGGATCCATTTGCCTCCATTTTTTGATCTTCGTTAGAGAGCCGTTTAACCTCACTTTTCTTCAAGTTACTGAAATAACTTATTTTCATCATGTAATATATGTATGTTAAATTCAACTAAACTGTTCTTCTTTCGCTTCCACTTTTTAACACATATAATCTTATTAGTTTACCTAGATTAGGCGTAACTTAGAAGAAGAAACTTGAAACTGACCATGTTAACAGCGTCTTCTCTAGCGTCTACTCTAACAAGAGAATACATCAACGATTTCGACCGTCCATCAGTTTCTTCTGGCAGTGCCATTCGCGATGCAACGAAGGAGATTCCAATTAATCGAAACTGTCACCGGCAAAAGGAACTTTTGTTGCGTGTCTTTCAGACTCGCTTACCAACGGCTCCACCAGGATACACGACACCCACGTTCAATTGGCGCGTCGCCAATTGCAGCAAACAACAGGTTGCCGGTCTGCTATTGAATAATATGCTATCAACGTCACGTGACCATAAGGGAGACGTAATGCGTGATTCCTTTTCCGTTGCAGAGATGCCAATTTCATTCGCGAGCATCGAGGGCAATCACTATCGATCGTAAAAGATCGATATGTAGTGCCTCGACAAAATTCGATGTGAACATAGGTGGCAATATTCGATTACAAATTTTCCCGCGAAAGTATTCTAACACAATAAGTGTTCTAGCAATAAGAGCATAGTGAGCAGGTTTAAATCGTGGTATAATTATTCAGCTGACTAGAAAATCCTATTTTTATATTTCGATTTTACGCTTTTGCTCAGCAAACAAAAAAAAAATTTGTAATGTTTTAAGGGGATGGTTAGTAATAAAACTCGATCAAAGAATCGATGTACTAATAAGAATTTGTATGTGCTAATAACATTTAAACTTGAGATACTCTTTATTTTTAGAGAAATATATAAGCAACGCATCGTTAAAGAATTGTAATTTCAAAGTATTGATTTTGAAAGTACTGATTACGAAAAATTATACGTGAATGCTTCGCTAATAGCTCCAAATTAGCTCGCCAAGATTTTAGGGTATCTTCTCACTCTGGCCAGATTCTTAAGAAACAATACCTCTATTTTCAACCATTGCAACGTTGGGTTGTTTACTATTTCCTTCATGTGAAAGTTCCACGACACCCGACGCCTGCACGTGTGGTCCAGCCATCGCTTGTTAGCTCTACTCGTCAGTACAATGTTCTTTATTAGTTCTGCTCCTTCTTAGGTACAAATCCCTCTCATAAACATGCCAAAGTCAGAAACTCGACTATCCCGACTCTTTTAAAAATAAAAATCCGTTGACACTAGGTACGTGGATGTATAGAAACAAAAAATACGAGTTTCAAAAAAATGCGTTTAAAAATTGCAAGTTTGGGGATTAATACCACTGTTCCTTAATTATTCAGAATTTAATAGTGTCCGGATATTAATGGTAATGACTATACGTGCACAATCGTTTTTTTTCTTGGTCATAAAATATGAAATTAAGAATTAAAGACTTTAAATTAATTAAATTAACCAAATTTCATCATTATCAATTTGATTATTAAATCAGTTCAACTTAATAATAATTAAATTAATTTTTAATTGATGGTGATATGAATAACGTATTCAAGCACTAAGAAGTTGAAACATTTTTCGTACCAAGATGTCCCAAAGAGCTAATCAGCTACGTCACGATCTAAATCTGCTCATTCTTGCCCATATCCTTCCTGACTATTTCCAACCTCGAGGCCAGTTTCCGCATGTTTACGATTATACAAGAGTCCCTTGTTCCACTTTCGCGATGCGTAGCCGGCTTATAAGCATGGTTACCACGAGGCGAGAACGGATAAACGCAGAACGCTGTAAACTCCGAGTCACGAAGAACCGGTTGGCGAAGCGTACGCCAACTAGGCGAGCGACAGGAGGTGCGCAGGTACGAGGAACAGGTGTTACCAAGTTTTTTCGTATCGGAGCTCGGCGCATGTTCTTCCCCCTCTTTGGTTCCCTCTCAAATCTCGCGTTGCCTCTCCCATGTCTATTTTCGAAACATTCGCTGCCTTCATGCGTATTTATATTTATTTTATAGTAAAAATTTACATGAACTTGTCAGGGGATAATTTACATTATAATTGAGGGAGTTCGTGTAACAGAAATTCGCTCTACTAGCGATTCTTCGTTCGCGTAATTAGAAGTTCAGGTTCAAATAAGTAGAGATTCAACTGGCAAGATCAATTGGACAAAATTTATATCACTTATATCTTTTATGCATATTATTTTCTGTTTTATTTGAAAAAAAAACGCTATTTATTTAATTCATTTATGGCGCTCTTAGTTACGTATTTCTCGCGTTGTAGCTTTCGTCGACATGACCCTTTCCACTTTAAACGATCCGCGAATTGTTCGACTTAACGAGAGATAAGTTATCGCCACTCGACCTGGCGATTACATCGAAGAAAAGAAGAGCAAGAGACGCGGTAGGCAAAAGATTTTCAGGTGCCCGTAGAAGACCTCGGAGCTCTTCAAAAGTCTTTCACCCTAATTATTATGTCCGTCACGATCTCGCGAGTTCTAAGGTACACTCCCGTCCATAAATCACCGGACACTTGATAAAATTAAGGTGCGATTACGATTTACTTTGAGAACGACCTGACAATTCGTGGCTGCGATGACTATATCGCAACCTTCACTTTATTATTGTTCTCTAAATCTTTCAAATTTCAAATAATTTGTTACAGATACTCGAATTCCATTTTAAATCATTATTCTACGTTTTACGTAAATAGCTGTTAATTAATTCGCCTTTATATTGAATTTGAAAGCACAAATCTTCCTTTCGATTAAAATTAAAAATTTCAAATAGTAATTCAAACGTGTCCGAGCAAGAACATCTCGAAATAAAAATTAAGAGATCGAACAAATAAAATTTCACCAAGCAAATGATACTTCTTTAAATTTAAATGATTATTTGTCTGTTAAATACAACAATCCTTCACTTCATTTTGTATTACGAGATATATCTCTCCCTTTGAGAGACAGGAACGCGAGATATCTCGTCAGTGGTATTGCATAACCGATATAATTCTGGCGAGACATCATGGTAGCGAACGGGTTAATAATCGTGACGATCGTTTTGTTTAGAATGAGCAAGTGTCCGGTAACTTATGGACAGGACTGTATGCACACGCGTGGAAACGTAGGCGCGTGAGTCACACGTGTATTATTCCTATCGTGCGAATGGGACGTTAAAACGCGTGTCTCTGCTGGAAATATAATTGATGCAACGCATATTCCGGACGTCACTTTTGCCTATATATAGAGTAGCAGAGCGGTTATCGACCCGGAAGAATCTCGTCTTTGATCGTGAGCGCGTAACGCTGGAACTTTGCGAAAAATGCTTTTCACACCGGGTTTCCCAGGTCATCGATCGATCTTCCTTTCGCCTTCTTATCGCGGGATCGTTTGCTCGCGTGTGTTTTGTTAATGAACAAACTGTTCATTCAACGATCGACCTGATGGAACGGAGTTGGCCAAGGATCGTGTCTACTCCGCATTTTATTTTGCAACGCTGAATCAAATCGATCACACATCACAATAAGTTGAATGTTCGCGTGTGTTTGGTGGAACATCTCTGTATCTTTTTACTAGATAATTTGTTTGTAGTCATTCCTTTGTTCTTGCCATTTCTTTTCCAAAACATTGATTATATGTAATATCATAGCAAAAAGCTTCATTAAATTGTGAAAAATTTTTTTACGTCTTTTGGAAGCCAAGAACAATAAAAAAATGAAGAGTAAACACGAATGACCTATATTCTACGGACATGTAATAGATATGCTTGCCCTCGGAGAACTAATAAGCTATTAAAGCTTTAATCGAACAGAATTTAATATTTATTTCCCATTAAGATTCATTTCCTTTGGAACTATCGTGCGTAAACAATTGGACACTTAGTAGAATTCCATCAAAAAAGGTGGATAATTTTCTTTAACACTTCTTCTACTGTAAAGTATATAATGTTTTACATCTTACTACAACTTAGATCGAATGCTTTGCTAAATTCAATCGCAATCAAGAGATCTTTATTATATATCTTTATCATTCAAGTTTCAAAGATTCATTTCTAATAGACAGCTATTTATAGCGATTGAAAGCAGTCTCAGTATCTCAGCATTAATTAGATATGGCCAAAGAATTAATCTTCAGCCACCTTCAATCATTACTAGAGAGAGATGTTAGTCATTCTATGAACTGTGTACGTTGCAATTAAACAGAAAGAAACAAATTCACCAGCGATAATTTACAATTGTCCAAACACCAGCTGCACGATAATGCGTACGATTTACTGGGACTGAAAGAGTGAAATCTGCTTGGCTGCTCTCTCGCACAACGACGTTTCATTCAATACGACGCGGCCTCTGGTAGATATCCCCCCATATTCATCTTCTACCGTCTGCCGAATCATCGTCAAGGCATCTCACGTTAAAGACCGTGATACATGCGAAATCAAAAGATTCACCTGGCGTCGCACAAGTAAGCCCACGATTCTGTTTCAAGCACGGCCGTCCGTTCTGGGAACAGCAGCTGTTCCTTTCCCTTGGTTTCCTCCTACTCCCCTCTTTCTTAGCCGCAACCTCGGCAGCTGCAGTCCGTGCTCCGTTTCTACCTACATTGCACGCCTCTCGTGAACCTTTCGCGAGCTGACGGATTCGAAATAAAGCAACCCGTGATTCCATCCGTCTAACTGATTTTTCATCTCATTCCCTCGAGAAACTGCTCGTTGGGCCGAGCCAGGCGCGGACGTTTGAACGCAATCCTCGTTTCTATGATCGTATCTGAATATTTGAATTCAGATATTCATGAATGAATATCGAAAGAACTTTTATAAGCAAATTCGCATTGAATTATCTTACAGACGCAACGTGACATTGATAGCAAAAATTTCACTTCAGGGCTAGCTGTACTTAATCCTCCTATTGATCGAGCACGATAAGATTGCTAAATGAAAGATAAGTTAGTGCACCAGCTGCTAAACTCGAGGCTTGCATCGCGCGCAGCATGTGCTCGATGCACATATGTATAGTATGAACGATTGGATAGGCAAGATTGCAGCGCAGAGATGCGTTTCTTCGAGTCATTACCCTTTTTAACGATATAACATGATTGGCTAATTGTGGTAACACGAGGGTGGGTTCAACAATTATCCGCGATATAATTAAAAAATTGATCGAAACAGAGATCTTGCAACAACAAAATTGTTTTTCAATATGATTCTCCGCGTGTCAACGCACTTGATCTATCTTTATCGACAAGAAAAACACACGTTCAATAAGAAGCGAGCCGTGCATGCACCGCTTCCTTCGATTCTTTGCGACCAGTTTTAAACTTATCACAGTCCACTTATGCACATTACACTGTGCTCGTATCGTGCTGAAAGTTTTTCTATAGATTTCAGCGCCTCGTATCTCTTCAGACCATAAATTCCTGAATAACCAGTGCGAACATAAAACAGTCATTGTTACTCTCATGATAGACAAAAAAAAAAGTAAACTATCTTGTTAAGACTTGTACTATATCTAAAACCAATATACACAGAAAATATTACTACACATCGCGGATAATTATTGAATCACTCTCGTGGTTTTACAAAATGTGATTCTCCTCGTGTACAAAAAAAAAAAAAAAAAATAAAAGATCAGTAACTATGAATCAGCAAAAAAGTAAGAAAGTAGACATACTAAATAATGAATAAGTGAATGTAAAAAAATCTGTTTCAATCTGTTTCTCAACAGATGCTAACCACGGAAAATTACATGACACCAGGGTAAACGTCATCGCAGTGTTAATGATTTTTGTTCGCTTCCTTAATTGCGACAGATCGTTGATACAGATCGATTTAAAAATTCATTTCATACGAACGATCGCAACTCACGATTGCTAACGACACGTTCTTTTATAGTTGGTTGACTCACCGTTTGTCAATGCCAGGAGAGCTAAGAGAAGCATCATCGTTAAATAGGTGGGTATGTTATACCCTCCTCCAGGAGGATCACGCCACATTCTGATCCTGTCTTCCTTGATCGCACTGATTCTCACCTGATTTCACAGAAAAACACGCGACCTTGAAGCTGGCCGATTCACCAGGGGATTAAAATCGCGCGGGCTAAGGTATTTTGTGATCGCAACAGCCACGCGCTAACGTGAAAGAAACTCTAAAAATAGGTCGAAACTACTTCCTGCAGTGGTCTTTATCCCCGGAGCGAGATGCACGCGAGTCCCTCCCATGTCACACCGATAAATATATCCGATTCCTTTCCTTTTTGAGTGGCCTTTATTCGGTTCAAGGCCTTCATTCGGTCGGCCGTTTCTCTCTCTCGCTAATTTTTGCACGACGATCGCGCCGAATTTCCTCAAGCTCGCTACGACGAACGCTACGCGATCGGTGCATGCGATCAAGCTGAAGCGGGGCATCGGTCGTACTTTTAGTAGTTTCCTACGTTCCTACGTTCTTATACGACCGATCATTCTATCGCGAAGCCAGGCGGTTGGTTCTTCCTTGGCGGAGCAAAGAGAAAGAAAAAAGAAGAAAACAAAACCGAGGCAGGAAAACGAAAAGAAGCGGTAGCGTTTTGAAATCTTCAGCGGCGCAGCTGAACGACATCCTGGAGCAAGCGCATCTGCTGGCTGGAAATCACGACGATATTATAACGAGGCCTGGTTTGAAGCTGGCTAAAAAGCGCTGGCTAACGAAACCGGGCAAGGGAGAAAAAAAAAAAAAAAAAAGAGTGGGAAAAAGAACCCGGGGAAGAAAGGAAATCAATGCGTGAAAACTGAAAGTGCGCGAAGCCTTTAGCGTCCGTCGGTTTCGCGATAATCCCTGGGACACGTTACCGGTCGTTTTTCAAAAGCACCGATGATACAGCGTGCACGTGCTGAATCGTTGATAGCGTGGGTTAGGTGGGAAGGAGGCAGCGAACGGGGGGAGAGACGAACAAGATGGAAGAAGAGAGACGGAACAAGAGAAAGAGAAAGAAGGGAATAAGAGAGAGAGAGAGAGAGAGAGAGAGAGAGAAGGAGCGAATGAGAGAAATCGAGAGAGGAAATGGGAGAAAGGAGGAAAGAGAAGGGAAAGGAGGAGAGAGAAGGAGAAAGATAGTGAAACAGAGAGGCACGGAGTAGTGCGGCTCGTCACGGAACTGCTCCCTCTCGGTGGGTTTATTGATCGCAGGGTGCGGAGCGGACCAATCTACCCCTCGTGCAGCGTACGCCATGCTTGCTGGTATTTGCTCGAACCAGTCCGCTTGCTCGCCAGCCTGCCCGATTCTCCGCTCCTCCGACAGTCTTCGCCTAAATCCGCCCCCTCCCCTCCTCCCCCCCTCCCCACCGACCATATAAAATGCCGCATGGCCCGCTACCTGGACCAGAAATACCACACTGGGCTTTGTTGCCGCGATCATCGCCTCGAATGCTGCCGATGCAGAAAAGAATCCCGATCGACGACGAGCCGTGTCGTCGTTCGTTTAATTAATCCCGATGTCAGTAGTACTACGACCGATAGATCTGGGCCATGCAACATCGATCTGGTTTCGAAGGAAGGTCACCACCCCTGCACGCGACGCGGATCAACCGTCTCGTCCTTTTTTCATCTTCTTTCAAAGGTGAACAGAAGACTCTCCCACCGTATCAAATGTTGAAACTCGCGTCAAATTTTGAAACCTCGTGCGCTCGATCGCGAGCCGCGACTCCTCTGCAGTGTCCGTTCGAAGTTGCAGCCGACGCAGCGCACCTTTTTCGTTAAAAAAAGGAAAGAAAGAATCGCGCGCCGTCTCTTCCTCGCGACTTCTCGGCGTTGACGCGAGACGATCAGCCCCTGTCAATTTTTCGTTCAGCCCCACGGGTGACAACGCCGAGTACGTCGACCGGCAACGTCAACCCAAGAATACAATACATCACGCCAGCCGAGCTGTTGCGAACACGAGCTGTTTGCGAGACAACGCCGCAAGCACCAAGCTTTCAATCGTGAACGACTAATCACGCGGTGATCGCACTTTACGATTCACACAGGAGCACATGCACACATGTACACACCCACGAGAGATTTAGCAAATCCCCTCGAGGGACTACCAGCGGACGTTTTTCAAAATCGTCCCTGCCGCGACGATCGCGCGAATTTTCGAAACAGGCGAAACAGCCGCTCGAGCCGTGACTCACGTGCTCGTTCGTCTGCACGCGTCGCTTTTTTTCACCGGGTTCTACGTACCGACGACACGTCGATTAAATCGCAGTGACACACGCTGACCACACCGGTTCGGTGAACAGAACGAACACTCTAGGTCCGTAGACGACCGAAGAGTGCAGCGAGGAGCGTCGTTTGCTTCGGGACGGCGGCTGCTCCACAAGATCCCGAGGTCGGCGGTGGGGGGTCGCAGCCGTGGTTCGCTGTTGCCTCTCATTGTGGTGGGGACGCCGGTTGGTCGACCTTTGTTACACGCGACGGAAACTGCAGCGGTCCGCGTTACTTTGGCACCCGACTCTTTTAATTGCAATTGTCTTATGTTTCTGTTTATACGCCGTCGCGTTGCCGAATCTCACTTCACCCGAAGCGTTTTCGATGCAATAAACGTCCCGGCTTGAAACGGGCAGCGCCAATTTCTCGCACCACCTGAAACAGTCGCCTCTGTTTTATCGCGACGAACGTTAAATTTTCTTACCGGTAGAAATGGAAAAATTAAAGATTAAAGATTGCGATGCAGTTTAATTAATACGTGTATTGCATTAGATTTTGTCGGATACGTGCATACATGCCGTTCTCCGGTAGTACTCGAGACTCCATATTGTCCGGAATTTCAAATATTTGAACGATTCGTATGAATCTGAGGACTCGATGAATGAAAGTCGAAAGCACTGGTTTTATCGCCGTGACACGTCACCGAAAGACGACTACTTTATTGACAAATTTCCCGAAGCCGCGTGGATTATTCCGCCGCGTTTGTCAGTGCGACGTTTGATAAGGAAGGGTTCGTTCGTGACGCGTTTCTCTGCCGAGTATATCAGTGTCGAACATGGTCGAGAGAGATCAGACGAAAAAAGACATAAAGGAATTGGCAAGGAATGACAAATACTCGATTTTGCTTCCAACTTACAATGAAATCGAGAATTTACCGATAATTGTTTGGCTTATCGTGAAATATATGGACGAGAGGTAAATATCATGGCGACATAACCTCAAATCTGAGTGAAGCCTGACAATGAGTCGCTTCTGCACAGTGTAATTAGACAATTATAAGTATGAAATCGAAATGACTGGACAGTCAAGCGAAAATATACAACATTCTAGCGAACTTGATTATGAGATTATCGTGATAGACGATGGTTCACCAGATGGAACGTTGGACATGGCCAAACAGCTGCAGAACGTGTACGGAGAGAACAAGATAGTTTTGAGACCAAGAGAAAAGAAGCTTGGACTAGGCACAGCTTATATGCATGGAATTAAACATGCTACAGGAAACTTCATTGTCATTATGGATGCAGATTTGTCGCATCATGTATTTATCTTCCTCTCCAAAAGAGATATTTCAGAAATGTCAAATTTTACGTATGTTTTTATTTTCATAGCCCAAATTCATACCAAAAATGATAGAGCAGCAGAGGTATCTTGATCTGGACGTCGTTAGTGGCACCAGATATGCACAAGGTGGCGGAGTTTATGGTTGGGACTTTAAAAGGAAATTAATAAGCAGAGGAGCAAATTTTTTGACTCAACTTTTGCTGAGGCCAAGTGCCAGTGATCTCACAGGAAGTTTCAGGCAAATAATTTGAACATTAATGAACGTGAATTTTGTAATGTCCTAAATGTCTTACAGTATTGAAATTGCAGGCTATATAAGAAAGACGTATTGGAGAAACTTACTCAGTCCTGCGTATCAAAGGGGTATGTCTTCCAGATGGAGATGATTGTAAGAGCTAGACAATTCAAATACACTATAGGAGAAGTTCCAATCACATTTGTCGACCGTGTTTATGGAGAATCAAAGCTGGGAGGATCAGAAATTTTTCAATTCGTAAAAGGTCTTTTGTATCTTTTTGCAACTACGTAACAATAAAAGAAGATATAAAAATAAATATTCCTTGTATCATAAGAAATATATAGATATTTTAATTTATATATATCAAAATGATTTATATAAATCAAAATATCTATAAATATGTTTTTTAAATAAACATTTAATTTACATGTATTATTTGATTCTTTTTAATTCGATACAGTTCAGATTTTTCAATTAATGAAGGATAAATGCGTACTTTAAAAATGAAGGAGCACGTGCACGCACACGTGGTCGTGAATGAGAGACACGATACATATATAACGATTTTAGCAAGCGATTCCACCCTCGCCGCACCCTCTGACGTCACGCAGCCTCCGTTTATTGATCCATTACGAAATTACAGTCTATATTTCGACTTGAACAGAATACAAGACGGTGCCACAATGTGCCATGTACGAAAACTAGCCAAGATGTGAAAAAAAATATATACATACATACATTCAACGTCTTATCTACGCGTGACCATATAATACGACATATAATACACTTTCAAAATTAATTCACACGTACTTTCCTATTTGATCTACTTATGAATAAGTGAGAATAATTTTTTCACATAAACTTACAACGAATCAGAATCTTCGACATTTTACTAGCCCTTGTAGAAACGTCAAATCTGCTCTAAAAAAAGAAAGCTATCGTGCTGTTTCGATCGATCATCGGTTTTTTTGTTTCTCTATAAAAGAGCTTGGGAATACAAGAGTGTCTCTCTTGGCAAGCGAAAATGCTCGAGGTCTCGAGATCAGAGTATCCGTTTGCGGAACGAGTGCAGTTAGTCAGTTCTGTCGCAAGCTTCGCCGCGGCCAGACGTGCAAGTGGCGTTGCCTACGCGCCGGGGTGAAACTTGCAAGCTCCCCCTTATCGAGCTTTCAGATGGCTGTGCCTTTTAGATTTTGACGTTTTTTCATTTCCCCTTCTCCTGTTGTACACGTTATTTTTTTTTTCAATCGTTCAAGTATATATATATGGTTCCGGTGCGCTGTTTTCACCGCTAGGAAGTCACCTCCAGACATGCCACGGAAAATTGGATTCAACGTCGTATACGCAGCCAGTAAGAGAACGTCAGATTGTGATTGTGAAATTTATCGAACGACGATAACCTCCAGTTGTGTGTAGATTTCTCGCTGATTGGAATGACAGTATAAGATATATATGTGATTTCTTTGAAACAGAATTCATCGGAAGGTATAAAATTACGAAATCGTTCGCACGCGTGAACATTGATTTTTTTTTTTCTTTTTCTTTTTTGCTTTTCACGCGGAGAAGATTTCATTCTTCGGAAGTTGCTGCTTTAGAAGAAAACAAGTAGACAACAACGACTCGACACGTGCTTCACCGCGTCTCGTTACAGATTGCATAGATTATAATGAATGCTCGTAATCGACGCCCGGTTTACATTGCCGAACGATTAAATATTACACCAACTATTCTCTCAATTGACAAACGCCAGGAATAGCCATGTAACGCATTTTCTTGATTGTTGTGATTGCGAAGCGTGAACCAAGGTGCGGTATTCCGTAACGAGGTCTCGTGTTAACAGTCCATCGTGGAAAGTATAATTTCAGAGTTAAAACATTATCGATTATATTTCTTACTATCTCCATTTTTGCTCAGAAAAGGAAGGCAGGTAATCGCGGGAAATAAGAACCACACGCGGATGAAAAGTTAGAGAAATTAAAAAAAAAAGAAAAGAGCGTATATATTCGATCAGAACTATTCTTCAAAGAGTAACACAAAGACGAGAATATTCATTATATTATCTGTTAAAATATGTCTGGTTTTATATGCTGTAATATTTTGAATAATCACAGGCGAAGAAGATAGGCACTCTTCGCTGGAATTGAATGTTCACGGGCCGACGGTAAGGGGATGGCAAAGTTCAAGAAGGTGTACATATCCTCAAGAACTTATTCTGCGCCTTCACGGCCCGACGAAGCTTACGAGAATACAAGTCTTAGCTCATCAATATTTAATTCGTAAGTTCCTGTCTTACAAACAACGTGTCGTATCGTACTCCTGTCTTCCCTATCTTTCTTGCCATGAATCATTTTATGAAAACTTAATACCACTCTGCCGGAGTGATTCTCCAGAAAGCAATTCGCTAACAATGAAAAACGAATTAGCACGGCAACCTCGATTTCCCGAGGCTAGGCTGCTCTGCCTTTCTCGTTTCATTCTCTCTTCTTCACTTCACTCTTATTCCGCTGAATGCCGTGCAACTTTTTTTACTCTCCAAATTCCTGCTTTCTTCTTCGCAACGACGCATCAATGAGAGGGGAGCGTCTTGATAATCATCGTCAAATGCTCTTGCAGCGGAGAAACTCGAGATTTGGACATCGAGGGAAGAGAATGCATCCGTGACGACCGAGTTCAGTTATTTGGGTTACATTACGCTGTCGGACAATGCATCGACCATGTACAAAAGTAGAGAGCTGAAAAGCGTCGCCCTTCCAGAAACAGAGGCGATCTCGCTGAAACTAAGACTTCACAAACCGCACAGTAACGCGCACAATGTTTATCAACAGGTACATAATCTCTCGGTATACATACGTGATAGCGGATACATTTTTTGCCTCGACATTTCCATCCTTCCATTATTTCTCACTCTCGCTAAGAATCTTAAAGGATTTGCTGTTTACTTTTGCTACATATTACGTTAGAAAAAAGTAATCTTTCATTTGAATTAAAGGAAGACGTCAGTTTCAAGTAATAAGCATGATAGTTTTGCAATTTTATAGCTGACTAAAATTATCTGAAAGTAAAGCTGCCTCTTCGTTCCGGCAGTTGTCATTGAATGTGATTTTTTATTTAATATATAACAGCTCCAAATTTTGCAACATATTAAACTAAATAAATAAATTTATAGTGCGTTTGTAAGGGTACGTAATTTTAAATTATTTTTTAGCTGGTTTGTTAAAATTATCTGAAACTGGAGCTATCTTCTCATTGCAGCTCTCTTCAATTTCTTAAATATCTGCCTTCCTAGTTAGTAGACGAAACGTAGTCCCAATGTTTATTATCGGGATACTAGTTTATAGGTAACATAAAGCATTACAGCTGTCATTTGGAATTGTAGGTCGGTCTTATCGCTATTAACATTCTTGGTGAACCTTACGGGCAAGAACTGACCGGCCAAGGAGACGCACCATACAATCCCCATTACACGTCCCCATATGATGATTTAGCATTTGAAATGTATGTCGATCGTGAAGTAGCCAAAATCATAAGACAGATGGAAGCAAAAAAATTACAGGCTGTAGAAGGTGTGTATAATAGTTAGACTGTGGTTTTTTAAATTTTGATGAACATTAGTTAAATAGAAATTTGTTAATGTTATTTGTTTAACAGGATATCCTGTGTTAAATTAGGAGAAACAGTCATATTTGTCATGTTTCATATATTTATTATAACTTTTCAATAAAGCGTTTATAGACTTTTAGTCCTATTTTTTTATCTACGAAATACACTGACAATGTTTAAATATTAGACCTTTGGACATCCTGTATGTTATAATAAATACTTTGGATATTTTATATGATTATTACATTTATTATTATATGATATATTTATTATATATATTCATGCATATACTTATTATTATATATTACATAATGTGCAATGCGTTGCATGCATTTTCTTAGTCTCTAATAAACCCATTAAAATCTGCAGTCTAATAACAATCGTATTGTTCAGATATAAATAAACATTTTATGAAGATACGAACTGTATGAATTATGCTTTTAGAGGAGAGATTCGAGTATGCTTCGAAGCTTAAAGTAGCGATGGAGAACCTGAGAAAAGCCGGAGAACGTCTTGGGAAGTATGAATTAGAAAAGAAATATGCCATAGCGTTAGAAGATTATGACAAGGCCAAAGCGAAAAAAGCACAAGCGCAACAATACAGACAACAAGTCTACCAGAGTTTAGAGGTGCAAGATCTACTAGAACTTCACGGGGTGAATATACATGTTTAAAAATTAGCATGTAATTAAAATAAAAACACTTGCCTATTATAATTTTGTTCGTTTCAACAGCCATTGGAAAAGAATAACAAATCGTCGATGGGAGGGAAAGAACCTATGTCGATAGATACCTGTACTTCGAATACGACTACTGTTCCTGAAGATATTACATCTCCACCGAGATTGGTGATTCCACCTAACCGCGATGGAGCTATATCGCCGACTGGTCCAGCACATCAACCACCTGTCTCGCCTCTGCATCAGAAACCAAACAGTCCTGGTAAATTAATTTGCCATGGCCGATAAATAAAATAATAATACAATAGGATAATAAATCAATGTAAAGTAATTTAAAGTAATAATAATCAATAGCTCGACTCTCGTTTACTTTCACAGAGGTTACAGATAGTCCTACGAACGGTGTTGTGGAGAGACAAAACAACTGCAACAAAGGTTCTCTCAGAAGAAAAACCAAATCTGCAGGACCGGCGCTTCGTTCCAGCTACGAAGCTTACGAAGAGAGGACGATTCCTGCTTTAAGACAGTAAGACAAAGAAAAAGTGGAAAGCAATAATATAGAAGCTACATTCAATTGCATTTCAGTTCGCACACGAACGAGTTTACAAGAGAATGTCACATGGACAATACAGAAACGAAAGTGGTATCAAAGTTGAATGACAGGGAAAAGAAGCAAGCTGCCTTACCTATCGCTGTTTTTGGAATGGAAATGGTAATGCGAATTTTAGATAATTATTTCAATTAACTCTTTACTACGATGATCATTAATGACACTCGTCGTTTAGGTCGAGAAATTTTACTCGAAACAATTCACGGATAAGGAAGAAGGTCTGATGCAATTGAAGGAGGAACTGAAGACTTTCGATCCGGAAGTTTCCAAACATTCCGCGAATAAAACAGCAAGAGCTGCGATTTTACTATTGCACAGAGCTCTCAGAGATAAAGTTTTTAGCGTGTATAGTCTAGCAGCACAATTAATTCGAATTTTCTTCTCCGAATTTGCAACTGATAGGTATTAATATATTATTTACATCTTAATCTCTCATAATCGAATAATCCAATATTTAATCCAGAATATTTACTAGTAATAGATGGTTTGAAAAATAAAAAGAACGTATCTTTACAAAGAGTTTTAAGAATTTAGTTAATTCGATAACTGAAGAATATTGAAATTGATAATTTTCTCGATTTCTATTTAGGTATTTATACTTTAATATCAGAAGAATGGTTATTTTATTATTCAAAATATCAAATTAATCAAAATATCAATACGTTCTATGATTTGGCGAAACGTTGAGAAAAAATTAAACATGAACTTGGTAACATGAAGATTTTTGTCTCCCTATTAATTCGAATATGAGAAGCTCTGTTGTATTTAAAATTTACATATCCATGTTACAAATTATTACGGATTACAAATTCTTGCCATTTTAGAGTATCTTCTACGGAAATTGCACGAAGCGTAGAAAGACTACTCCCTGAGTTGTTGACAAAGTCAGGGGACACTACTCCAAGGATTCACAATATGGCAGTGCATACGATACTCAGTATGGCAGATTGTAAATGCGTCAGAGAGTTGCATATTATACCCGTACACTTGACAAGACCCGTTAGTAGTAGCACGCATCAAAGATTAGCCCTTAGCAGACTAGAAATGGTGGAGCAGTTAATTCTGAACCACGGAATATCCACTGACAAACAAAGGTGACTCAAAATAACGTAATCTCAACAATAGACTTTTAATATCAAACATAAAGAAAACTAAAGAACGTTAGACCACTGCCTGTGACGACTGATATGATTTTATTTGTTGACGTCATTGGCAGAGGTCCAGCCTCATTGTTAAGACTGAACCGTTAAAACGCAATTACTCTGATAAGACATTGTAACTGTTGTAGTGGACTCACTTGTCGGACCTTGTCAGAATTGGGTTCTTCGGGATTGCACCATCCAGCGGAAGCGGTTAGGAAGGTTTCTGAAAGGATTTTGGTGTTGGTGTACAAGGTGAATCCCAGATTGGTCCGTAAGCAATTGCCTCCTGACGATGATATTACCAGGAGGAACTTGCTGTATCGTCAACTTTTTCACGAATTCGATCTCATTGATCTTCAGGTAAAGGTTCCTTGAAAAATTGAGATATAATTAGATATACGCTGTTTTTACAAAATACATACAATACATTGTTTATATTTTTATAATGCGAAAAAATCTCTTATATCAAAGATTTTATCAAAATCTTGATACTATATCTTTAAGCGGAGATTTGACTAATTTATACAGATTTTCCAAAAGTGTTTTCAATCATATTATATCAGTTTGAATGACAATGTTTTATCCTATTTCACTAAATCGCCAGACTGACTGATCTCAAAATAAAATAAAATATGTTTTATAGCGTAGTTTAATCGGATATTAATTTTTTAGAATATTTTACTTGATTTTCTCGACGTACATGAATTTATCTTTCTGCACCGAAGGCTCCAATCAATCTGTAACATACATATATTATTAATTTCATATTATGACATTACTGTTATCTAAATAGATATAATCTAATTATTTAGAAAATTGTATTAAAATCTAATAACCACTTCGTATAAATTTCCGGTGAAAAAATGAAATTATATATATTAACGATATTTCTTATTTGTTACAGAGAAAAAAAGAAGCGGAAGCGAGTCACAAAACAACGACACCCACACGGACGAAATCCACGGAAAATAATGTGGCGAACTTAACGAAATCTCCTTCAAGAACGAGTCCTGTTGTGAGTACTGGAAGCTCAACAAGTATAACATCTCCGTCCGAGAATAGTACAGAACATAAGGGTGACAAGTGAGTAACATATGATCATACTATAAATATTTATTTCATATACGTTAAAAATATATTCCTTTTTTTTTTTTTCTTAGGATATGCATATTTTGCCTT
Organism: Frieseomelitta varia; assembly: GCF_011392965.1. Taxonomy (NCBI): domain Eukaryota; kingdom Metazoa; phylum Arthropoda; class Insecta; order Hymenoptera; family Apidae; genus Frieseomelitta; species Frieseomelitta varia. Next base: position 670,244 of record NW_025109981.1, on the reverse strand, counting down.
TCCAAAGGACAAGGATATTCCGAAGAGGGATTAAACATTCATTATTGGAGAAGTTGCCCTATGTTAACGAAATGCGAAGCATGTAAGCAAGTGGTGGAAATTTCGTACTTGAACTTACATTTGTTAAGTGAGTATTGTTCCTTTTGTTCGTTTGTGTTTAATGTGTAGCATTTAATCGTAAAAAATATGCATTTTATCGTAAAAAATATGCATTTCAGATGAATGTGATATGAGAAGCAATTACGACAAATGCGATATATGCAAGCAAGCCATTCATGAAGATTCTTTCGAAGAACACAGAAAATCTAGCAAGTGTACAAGTATGAAAAAATGATGCAGTATATGAAGTACAGTGAAAAAGATAAACTACCAAAGATATCATTTTTTATTACAGAACCTATCGAAGGCTATGATCGTTGTCCATTATGTTCCATTCTTGTCAATCAAAATAAATGGAGAGAACATCTGATGGGTGATCATCCCTGTACGAATAATCCTCGAAATAAATCAGGAAAAAGCTGTAAGTTTAATATTACTTAAATACAATGCGTTAATGAATGCGAAATACGTTTCGTTTGTAGGTTCAAAATCTCCATCAAATTCTCAGAATCTCAGCGGAAAAATAACTACTCCAACTAGTAGAGATTACTAGCGTCAACCGTCAACTTCGAGTCTTTCAGAGTGCAAAAAATTTTAGAAAAGGTTTTTCTTTTGTTTTCTTTTATAGTTTATCTATATGTTATGAGCATTTTTCATATTTATATACTTGTATTTGAATGTTTTTTATAGCAAAACCCGTCCTTTATTAGTAGAAATCTCCATGTTAAACAAATTTTTAATCATAAATTGAAATCCTCTAATCTGTAGGATTTAGAAAACCTTATTATCAACTAAATTTGAAAACGAAAGAGAATCTAACGAGTATTGTAATTTAAAGCGAATATCATCGAGGCAATAGATATTCATCTTTTCCAACTTTAATATACAGTAGAAACAAACAAATTCTCTACGATTTAATAATATATTGTTAAACACTATGGCATGTAGCCATTTCAGAATTAATGATTCCTCTACATCCGGCCATATTTATAACAATATTTGTACTATAATCAACAAACTATCCCAAATTTAGTGGCCGAAAATACAAAAGGAAAGAGTATCGCTCAAATTATATGAAAATTACATGTAATTTCATAAATTGTTTCACAGAAAATAATTAGTAAAACAAAAGATATTTCCCATCAATTAACGATTATTTCTTTGTCCTGCTATAAAAACATTTTATTTCTTTCCTATAAGATACAATTCATCGTGTCGTATTAAATATCAGCCTTGTTAGAATTTCGTAATAAATGGCGCACTTTTACTAAATTTTGAATAAATGCAAATTTTTTACTTATTCTTACAACGTACTGAAATTAATATCTCTGAAAGAAATTAAAGGAACATCACTTTGTATTACAAAATTATGTGTCATTCTTTTAATTCGTCCGAAGGTTCTGATTTTATGTCTTTCTTTATATCAACGTCCACTGCATCAGCATCACTAGTAACCTCATTACTCAACTTTTCAGAAGCAACTATAGAATCTTCTTGAGAAACACGATTTTCTTTGAATTTATTTTTCTCTGAAATAACAATTCCAAATAATAATAATATTCTAAATACAATATCTCATAAATACATACCATACATCGAACAGTCAGCTCCCAATAAACGTAAATAATGAATTGCATCATGTACAGGAACATATGCTCTCAGAGACATTGTACCTCGCCATCCTACCATCTGTAACTTTAATGGATTTTCAGTTTCTTCTTCTTCATATACAAGTATACAACTTCCAGTTGCTAAAACAAGAAAGGAAACAATATTTATAATGAAATTTACTGAACATTTGGTTCAATGCTACAAAGTATATTACCAAAGTTTTGTAACCGTTCTTGCGTTTCTGGATTAAGTTTCACAATTTCAGGTGGTGTATGAGGACTATTGTTTTGTAACAACATTATTAGGTCATTTTTAGATATCCTAATTTTCCTACTATCGCCAATATATTTAATGATACTTTGTATTCCTTCCTGTGCAAGTCTAAATGGACAATCCATATTTTTATTGTCACAGCGTACAAATGTTTTTACACCAGTATTTATTAATTTTATTTGATCTTCATTAGATAACACAACATTACGTATCTCAGGTGATGTATAATAAATATTTTTCTTCTTTCTACCAATACATCGCACCAATAAACAGCGAGGATCCAAATTATCAGATATATCATAAAACTTTCTAAAAATTTCGGTATTACAAATAAATTAAACAAATGGGAAGTTAAAAAAAAAATTTCCACTCACTTAATAGAAGACCAGACTTCTTCTTTATCATCGTTGAAAAAAACGAATGGATCTTCCTTAAACCCACGAGCAATTCTTCTACGTTTTCTTCTGGATTCAATTAATTTGTTCATATCGTCAAATGTCCTCTTTTCATGTATATTCTTCGATTCTTGTTCCAAACTCAATTCAGCGTTACCGTCTTCAATCACTTGAGTAACTTCATCGCTCATCTGTGATGCGCGTTCCCATGGTAGGTGATCTACTTTTTCCAAAACAGCAACAAAAAACCCACCTGTATCTTGATGGTGTGGTAATATCCTCATACTGCATTATTGAAAAATTGTTATTATTATGTGAGTAAATCAACAACAGTATTAAAAACATCAGTTTCTATCAGTTACCATCTTTCAAAATGAAATTTAGCTGCATCCTCTGGTTTTGGTGGAAACATCTTCGGACGTACTTGTGTTTGCCATTGTTCAGGTACATCTTCCCACGATTTATAATACTGTAGATCTTTTGATGCTGGTAGCCAATGTGATATGCCTATATAGTATATATATTGTTAAATACCTGATGCAAAAATGAACTTATACAATACAGTACACAATATACAATACCTGGGTCACACACTAATCCAGGTACTAAATCTCTACAATCAACTAATCGCACAGAATCTCCAGTCTCAATAAGAAGTCTGTGAAGTACTGCTTCATTTTCTACTGGATTTAATGAGCAAGTAGAATATACCATTCTTCCTCCAACAGTTAAAAGTTCTAAGCCTCTTCTGGCTATTCTAAACTGAATTCTTTAAATTGATAGATATAAATTATTTTTATTAATTAAACTGTGCAGTATTTAAAATGAAATAACATTTACCCATGGAGATTGTTACCATTTGCTGGACTCCACTTACACCAAATATCAGGGTTCTTTCTCATTGTACCATCACCACTACATGGTACATCAGCAAGTATTCTATCAAATCTGTAATAAAATGTAAAAAATGACAGTACTTTATAAATAGAAGTATTTTATTTTTATATTTTACTGACTTTAATCTTTCTTTTGTACCATCTGGCTTAGTAATAGTGAAATTAGGTAATACTGATGCATCATGATTTGTGATTAAAATAATTGGACTGTTTAATCTTTTTGCTTGATGTACAAGCATGTAACAACGATTATTGTCAAGATCATTAGCTATTACAAATCCCTCTGTAAACAAATAAATATCAATAGAACAATTGCACAATTTGTTTGTAAATACTTAAAATTTTATTAATACCTGGAAATGCACTTTCCTCGTCAGAATGAATCATTTCAATAAGTTGGGTTGTTTTTGATCCTGGTGCTGCGCACATATCTAAAACCTATTTTAAATAATAATTATTCTTTATTACTTTAAAATTAAATTTAATATAATACACATATTATTAAATCAGTATACCTTATGATGAGGTTTTACATCCAGTACTAAAGGTGGCACCATGCTAACTACTTCTTGTCTACTAATGTTTCCACTTTCTGTTTCAACAATTAAAAAATTGTGTAATCTAAAATAAGCTTCAGATCTTCTAATATCTTTTCTAGTTAATTGTAGTTGCCAAGCTAATCCATCAGGATAAAATGGCAAGCATTGTAATATGTCCTTGGGTTTAGTCTCCTCATTATTCTTTGAATCATCTTCCATATGCGTTGTTAAAATTCCTTTAAAGAAATCTCCCTTAATAGTTTCAAGTAATGCCTTGGCTTCTACTTTTGAGCCTGTAATTCTAAATGCCACTGGAAGATTTTTCCGCATGGTATTGATAAAAGAATCCCATTGTTCTTCAGGAACAATTTGTTCAGTTTTATAATAATTTTCAAAATCCTTATTTTCTCTGATAATGTCTGCATAATTGTGATGTGGAGTAATATCCCATTCATCTTTTTTCTGCATAATGTATAAAAATTTTATATGTGTACCATTTATATAAAAAGAAACTTTGTTAGCAATTATTTTCAACATATAAGAGAATGATATGTATGTAGTATAAAATAAACATAACTGCAAATCTTCGCAACCGGGAGATTTATAATATATACCTTCTGTTTTTCACGCCTTTTCTCTGCAAAATTTCTTTTTGGTATATGCTTTCGCCCTTTCCCCATTGTTTTACGCAAAAAATTATCAATTACTCGTTTACTACAATTGCAATTACAGCACGTGTTCAAATAACAGCAAAATATGACAAGATTATTACCATTGACAATTACTACCATTAATAAGAAAAGTATAGATGCGACATCGTGTAGCACATTATGAATTATCGAGCTCAAAGATAATAAGAGTAACGCCCTCACTTAATTATGGCGAACGAAATAATTATATTCAATTCAATTATTGAAAGCAATAACAGATACAAAATAAACTTAATGTCATAAAGTCATACGAGGTACACAATAGGCTTATCAGTGTCTCAGTTACTGACCAATGTATTTTTCTATTCCACACTTCTAAGATGTTGAATAAGAATAGAATAAACTTGACATTCAATGCAAATAAAAATTTATTATTCAGCATAATTTTTTTTTAAATTAATATGAATGAAGTCATACTTTAAGCGTAAGTCTATATCTTAAGTTAATTCTACCAGGCAATAAAAAAAAAAAAATATATATATATATACATATCGGTCCTCACCGACACATACAAACATATGACAAAACCCGACTCATATAGGAAAATGTAGGAGCATATAGGAACAAATAATAATCACATGAATAATAAAGTTATATTTATTTATATTTATACATTGACGAAAGACAATCGCCTTGCTAGGTCCAATACGTTGCCATTTACGTCCAAATTCCTGGTTTTCTAAAACTACATTATCCACAGTTTCTGATATCTTCTTGCATTTCGACTTCGGAATCTTGCATTGCGTCAACAAATGGAAACAAATAGAAACAACGGAAAAAAGTAATAAAAAAGAACAAAAATAATAATTGCTTCGATTTGCTGCACACATCTTTCCTCCTCAGAGCGTTACCAAAAACTAATTCCTTTGTCTTCAGTCTTCGTTACTTCGACACTTTGGCGGACACGTGTTAGTTACTTGGTGTTCGTGTGTTAGTGCGATCAGGTTTCAGCTACTAAATAAGCTCCCATCATTGTGTGCGTTATTGCATTCGAGTAGCTCTCAATATGGATCAAAAATGATTCTGACACAGTAGGCGGAGTGTTAATCTACAAAATGTTTAAATAATTCTACTCAAAAAACCGAAATACTTGCTCGAACAATATTTAATTTTGTTATATGTCAATTTTCTATTTATTATTTCACGTATTATTTTTCATTTTCTTTGTTACAAATTGTTTGATTGCAAATTTAATATTGCATATAATGTATATATTTATATCACAGCAGATAGAAGTGTATATATATATATGTATATATATAATATATAGCACATATTATTTATTAGTACACATTACTATTTTTATGATGATATATAAACAAATGCTGGCTAATTAAAGGATATGCAAAAAATTATCCATTAGAAATTCTTTTAATAATTTATTGCCGGTCATTAATTATCATTAATTATAAAACATTGTATAAATTATTTTATGAAATATATATATATATAACAATTTCCTGTTACGTAATTTTATTATATTTAAATAGTGTTGTAAATTCCTATTTTAAAAGTATATTTAAGTAATTTTAATTCGATTAAATTTTTAGCAAATTTTATTAATTCAGTTACAAAGAAGAGATATATTTTTTTTATTCAAATATGATACTATGATAAATTATTGTTATTCAAATGATTCTAGTATTAAATTAAAGCATTAAAAAATATATATATATTTATTTTATTTCATTACAGATACTAATTTTCTTATTTAATAATTAAATGAATAATTTCGTTGTATAATTTTTTTGTTTTCTTACTATTTAATAAATCGACATATCTAGCATACAGTAATGTGAACCAACCTTTAATGAAAATACATATGTGTATGATTTAGTTTGTCCAATATGTGTTTGTGAACAACATTTTCAAGGAAGTACAGAATTTTATCGACATTTACGTTGTCGTCATACGCAGTGTATTTTCACATATTTTTCATCAAGTTATATTGCTGTTTAATTTCCTTAATCGTTATAAACGTTCAAATTTTCAGTAATTTTCGCTTGTTTATAGCTATTCAGAATTTCTAATGATGTCAAAGTTTTTACTACTCCTTTGCTTTACTGCAGTTCACGTTCTGGGTATGAATTTTCAAATATGCATACAGTTTTGATATTTTGCAAAAAAAACGACGAACAGTTTCTTATTTATCATGAAATTACATTTTTTATTTGCTCTCTTCCCAGAAACTCATAAAGTTTTTCAAAAGCCGTCTTATTCGTTTCATTTCAGTTTTATTAATGCATTTAATATATTAAATATGACATACTACTGTTAGTAAAATTGTAACTTATGACAAAATGTTAGAAAAAATATAATAATAAAATTATTGAATTGAATGTCCAAATTGAAAAGATCTGTTACTATTATAAATTAATTATCAATAATTTAAGAATTTAAAAATCGAGATAGAAAAATGTTGGTTGGATTAAAGTATGAAAATAATTCCTGTTACTGTTTTAAATTTCTTATTTCTATTACTGATTACTATATTACTATATTATTTCACTGATTTAACCAAAGAGTTCTGTATTCATATTTGTACATATTTTTATTACTCATGATTCACAATCGTGTTATATCAAGTAATAAAAAATGTTCTCTAAGTTAAAGATTTATGTATAAAATATAAATATTATCTTTTAAACATTTTTTTATTTTTGAATATATTGGGTATAATATTAAAATAATTTACTTTATAAATAATATTTTATATATCAATATATACTGTTGATATAATATATATCAAGGAAACAGAAATATAGTCCGAAATAATCTTTATCATAAAAAGTATCTGAAATTGAGAGGATTAATAATTAAGAATTAATTTTTTATAATAATTAAAATAATATTTTATAAAGAAATTTTTACAATTAATATATTTATAATTAATAAGTATAGGTTATTAAGAAATTATTTTAGCTCATATAAAAATATATATTTATTATTAATATGTAAATTAATAATGCAGTGGATTTATTATGTAAGATTTTGTAATAAGAGTATTTTTATATTTCTTGTATCTTAAATTTGATTCGTTTTAAAACAGGTGAAGGACAAGAAAATATTTTATCCAAAGATGAGAATGTTCAGAATGGAATATCTTTGCAAAATGAGCAACATCTTGAAGCAAATATTTCATTAAATAAGACAGTTCCTCTGGAATCTGTGACAGCTACTTTAGAACCTGTGACAGATAAAAATAATTTGAAATCAGCAGAAGTTTTAATTAAACAAAGTTCTGTTCAAAGTTCTACAGTTATTCCCAATCATTCTACTGTTACATTATCAAGTGCAAATGTTTTGATTCGTACAAATGAAACATCTGAAAAAATTTTACATACAACAATGAAGTCAGCAGTTATGTATTCCCCAGTAAAGTCTACTTCAACTTCTCATAGTGCTGGCAAATGGGTGGTTGTTAGTGAAACGGATGAAATTTGTATTATAGTACAGATGTCTGTAATGTTCAATATCTCTTACATCAATGATAATAACACGGTTTGTATTATTTAAGTAATAAATAAATAAAATATATTATACTATTTACATATTATCATATTATATAAATTAGAATGTATATGTAGCTTATATATAACAGTATTTAATTTCAACATATTGACAATGTGGGGATTAAGAGTTTCATCAGATAGAATTTGTACAAATTTGTAAATTAAATAATAATATAAAAGAAAGTCTTTAGTCTTACTTCAATTTTAACAAATGTGACTTTCAATAATGATTTGCCTTTGAATTTCAAAATTTGACTCATCATATACAACAATGGAAAATCCATAATTCCCATATCTATGTTGGGTTGCCATCCAACTTAATCAAGATTATAAAATAATTAAAAATGGACTTTTCAGAAATCTTTTATAGTATTTGATGTACCAACTGATAATGTGACTACGAAAGCAAATGGATCTTGTGGAGAGTTAGAACAAACTTTGACATTAGAATGGGCTTCTAAAAATATAACTAATGGTAGTATGACACTGCATTTTATGAAAAATGTTGATGGATACTCTCTTCATCATTTGGAAGTCATCCTTCCACCAACAGATTTTCCAGCTACAACACTAAGTAAGAAATGTTTTTATTATTAGCATATAATTGTATGTGTTAGCTAATTATACAACCTTAGTATTTCCATTTTATATTCTTATTATACATATATAAATGTATTCTTCTTAACAGATACATCAATGACCCTGATACACAAGGCACATGATTTTGTGGTGAAACTATCCAATTCCTACAGATGCTTGAAACAACAAATGCTCAACTTAAAACAAAATAATACTAACGAAACACTTGGTTATTTAACTGTATCAGGTTTCCAGTTTCAAGCATTCAAAGTAGATAATTCTACTGTTTTTGGTTTAGGTAAGTATGGTAGTTTAGGTACTACTAATAAGTTGCACATATAGAAATTTATTTATTTATATAATGTGCAGAATATGTAACAAAAGATGATAGAAATTTTAAGAATTAAAAACAAGATAAAAAAAATAAAAATATTGAAGCTTTGATTACTAGTTATAGAAAATTAGTTTTACAAAACTATTATTATTATTATTAGTTTATTATTAACATTATTATTAGTTTTAAAAATTTGAAGGATTTGATTACTCTACAGAATAGTTTATATAATGATACATGTGTAGCAACTTACTTTATACCAACTACAATTACAAGAACTATAAAATTCAGTGCAATAATTCTGTACTTCCTTACAAAAAATATAAATTGTGCATTTATATTTACTTTACAGAACTTCATAAGATAATATCTACCGAAGTGAAGAAATTCAAAAATTTTATACAGTGATCTTTAACATTCTCTTATGAAGTTCTCTAACTATATAAGTAAATAATCTATAATGTTTCTTATAAAATATAGACTTTTTCTCTATGGTCTGTACAAGATGTACAAGTTACCCACTAAATATCATTGGATAACTGATTTGTATCGTTCAGAATACTCTATATAATTTGTATAAAAAATTTTATCGCATTTCTATAATTAATTTTTAAATGTCGATAACTAATACAATTTTGTTATTCTTTATTTTTTTTCTTTATTCTTTATTCTTTATTTTTATCTTATTTTGACTAATTAATTAAGTAGTATCAACTAAATTTCTTATCATTTGTTATTGAATATTCTACATATTATAGATTAATTTCTTTTATTTTGCTATTTAAAACAAAATCATAAAAAACTATTTGTTATGTACGTGTTTTTACATATCAGTAATATTAGTAATATTCATTAATTATCGCTATTTATTATTAATTTTCAGCTAAAGATTGCGCTTTTGATACACCGGATGTTGTACCAATAGCAGTAGGCTGTGCACTGGCAGGATTAGTGATTATAGTATTGATTGCATACTTGATTGGTCGCCATCGAAATCAAGCTCATGGTTATCTTAGCATGTAATGTTGAAATGTTTTTATGTTTAACTTTTTTCATATAACTCAGTGGAAATTTCTTTATTTAGTTTATATTATGTATCGTAATATTAACTACAAAATCTGTCAGAAGGTATTTCTCAAAAATTATATATTAAAACTTGCAATACAAAAATATTTGAGAAGTACTATTAACAGAAAAAGATTATGTAAAATTGATGATTATTGCAAACCGTGTACAATGTTTCAGAATTATAAAATTTTTTATTTACGTATTTAAATAATAAAGTAATACCATATATAATATGTGAAATAGTATTTCTTTATTCAATTGATTGCAATAATGATTGAAAGTATATTCTCAATTTTAATGCATCATGACAACAAGAATAATTGTAATGAAGAAGAGGTACAAAGGAAGAGAGACTACTATTATTCATATTAGAGTCAAACAAGCATATCATTATATGGAAAACGCCTAGATTGAAGCTACATTTTAAACTAACAATTAACAAATTAAAACGCATAAACGTTTTACGATGTTCATGCGTTATGTTGATATATTTATATCCCATCTTGGTATCATATTTCAGGTAGTAGTATTCGAAAATAGTAATGTTCATATTGTTTTCCAAATAGTGACATTTCAGACTAGTAATATTTGAAAAATGATCAATTACCAAGCCTTCCCAAATGAAAATGACTACGCACAAGTATCATAGCACATCATAAGTTAATGCTATCTATTGATAAAATATTTATACTACTATAAAATTTTGCGTTTTATTATAATATAATGCGTAATTTATAGATGTAGTAATATAGATCACGTAAAAAGTTTCTCAAACTTGTATTGAAATCCTGAAAATGAACATATCGGATGAATATTTTTAATTACATTAGCATTGAGCGCATTTTTTTTTTTTTTCTTTTTGAAGTGAAAACAATGCTACAATCATAGAGGTGAGTAATCGTAATTTGAATTTTATATAAATATTCCATGTCTATTAAAATTCACTTATATAAATTTTTGCGATAGTCTGCGCAAGCAAATCGGCGCGGCAATCGGAATTGTTCGAAAACATTCGAAATACATATACTCGATTGGCAAGTAATTGTTATTTCTCTTATTAAGAATTGGAGATAAAACTATAAGCAATAAAACGAAAAGAATAATTTGTTGAAATTAATTGTTTAGTAAATGAAAGATATTCATAAAAAACTTCTATATCTTTTAAAATAAAAACTTCTATTCATCAACGATTAATATATGTCATCAAATATTATTACAAATTCAACGAAACGAAATTCATCTGAGAAAGAAAATAAACCCAGAGGTAAAATGTAAAATAAACAAATATACGAGGTATATACATATATTCCTCATTTTTAAACAATTTGTATTTCAGAGAACAAGTATTATGAAGCCCCGTAAGAGGTCAGAGTTGTTCCAGAGTAGCTCGTCTGTGGATAAAATCAAACTACGGGAATACACAATAAAAACAGCTCAGGGGCAGAATTATTGAAATATTTTTTAGAATTATTGATTATAAATTCTGAATAGTTCTATATCAATCAAATGTAACTTGTTGTCATATAATATGTACATCACAACATTATCTTTCATTTATCAGATAATTGTATACATATTTTTATATTTTTGCCCAGTAATAATGGCTTAATAAAATACACATGAGCAATTATTTACAGAAATTTAAAATTTGGATGGAAATTATTAATGAATTGAATTTGATGTAACGAGTTATATGATTTTTTGAATAGAAATAATTACATATTTAAAGTTTTTAATAGAATCGTATCTAATCATCTGTGGATAAATTCTTTTTTTTATCAAGATGCAATTTCAATTATGTCGTTTATACTGTTATTCAAACATTTGGTATGCAGTTTATTAAAATATAAATATTGAATACAATCAAATGATTACGAAATTTAGAAATCATTTGTTGGATCAATTGTATGTGTGCATTGTGACAAGTATCATAGTATCTGTATTTCACTAGGAAAAATATGCCTACGTTTCTGACAACAGAAATAACCTAACCTATGCACCTGCGTATAGTTATGCGTTAATATCCCCACTACTTGATAAATAAATGAATACAGCTAGCAAGTTACCACGGAAAATTTATGTTAAAAGACTTGACATCTTCTTCAAACTGTTTCGTTACAAATCTGAGGTATGGTAACATTATTCGTTTTTTTATTTTTCCCATTTCTATGTATCATTTCATACTGTACAATAAGGTTAATACTATTTATTTTATTGAACTATATTCATAATGTTACGAGATCGTTTATAAAAATTATATAAATAAAAATTTTTAATGCAAACATCGTATAGTACGCTTTTTACTTTGTAGAAAATTATAATATTACATACATACATATATACATGTCTTGCAGTTTTGTATCGCGTGATTTTATAAATTTATTCTTTTTATTTTTTATAATTTTGCTATATTTGTATAAATGTTACAAATGCTAGTATTTGCATTATTTTAAAAAGATGCCAATATATTTTTATTAATTTTTTCACTGAATTGTAAATAATCCTGTATTAGCAATAATAGAATAATGGAATCAACAAAAATATTTCATTAAAGTAATAAAATACAATTACAAAGTAATATAAGTGTAAAATCGTGATCTGATTTTTAAATAATGATTATTAACTTATTAGAATTTTTTAAGTATTTTTTCATTTGCGTATTATACGAAATATTATAAAAGTGAAATAACATAATTAATGCTAAGAAGCTAGTTCTTTTTACATTAATTTCATTTAAATTATAAGTAATTTAAATAAAAAAGTTATATATTATATAATAAATATTTTTTGAGGTAATTAAATGTTTAAGTTGATAAGATGTTTAAATTATAATATTTTTATTAAATATATATTTAATACATTATATTTTATAATGTATAATTATAATTATAATATATAAATATATTTTAATATATAATATATATATTACAGTTTGAGTTTTGGAAATGTAGATAAAGCATTTTTGTTATTGAAGGTTTTGTTGTTAAAGATTTGTTATTGAATTTATATCTTAGTTTTGAAGGAATATAGTTTACAATTCTTATTTAATATAAAAAAGACTGTATTATATATTTATAATAAATATGAATTGTTACTTAATAAGATAGTTATATATTATTATAATATTACATATATATTTACATTATAAAGAATTGATTGAAATATTGAATTTCATTTACATTTAGGAGCAATTGAAAAATATAAAATATATATTTTTAAAATATATATTATATGTTATAAACTTATATGTAGTATATATCTTATTTATTTTGACAAGACACATACATAATGTTAAAAAAAATGAATAAAATTATATTTTTTATTAGTTCACAATTGTTCATTATTTAGTTGTTAATAGATTATGAATGTTAATGTAAATTTTATGAATGCAAAGAAATAGAAACAAAATAAAAATGTGTTTAATATATTTTTAATATTATAACAACAAGTATATTTATAAATTATTACATATTTATTTTCATAAGTGCATAAACAGACTAGTTATTATTAATTATTATGATATTATAGAAAATAAATCATGCTATAAAAGATTGTGATGTACTTTCTTAGATTATCATAAATACATTAGGAAGAAGTAAAAAATAAAGTATTAGTCAAAAGTTATATTCATATTGTAAATATGAATAGTATTTAAAGACAGCAGGATTTATCAATATGTTTAAATTGTAATAATATAAAACTAATTCCATAACAATTTTAAAGATTAATATTTTATAATTTTGTTATTGTTTCAGTATCATTATTATGATATTGTTCCATCTTTACCTCTTCGTATGTCCGGACTAGCTGTAAAACAAGTATTTTTGAGAAATTTTTGTAAAAACGTGTTAATATCTGAGAGATCTGTTTGTTATAATTTAATGGCAAATTCAGCTACACAACAGAAATTAAGTCAAACATCAATGGATCCTTTTTTGGAAACATATTACAATTCTAATAATTATGAAATTCCATTAAATTTTACATCAGAAAATTTAGCATGTGAAAGTAACATACAAACACTTGAGACGAATACATGTGTTGAATCTCCAATGTTCTTAATGGATAAGTATATGTCTGACAAACAAAGATATAAATCAATGCGACAATGGAAACGATTTAAGAAAGGTAAGAACCTTAAGAAAGGTACAGTAAAAAGAAATATTTGATATTCATTGTATCGTTTTTCCAGAGAAGCTGACCTCTAATTCTGAAGAATCTTTTATTCTGAGAGTATTATCCTTCAACATTTTGGCACAATATCTACTGGAAACTTATTCATTTTTATATACGGCACATGACAAGCAGGCACTATCTTGGGAGATTAGGAGGCAGCTTCTCTTAGAAGAGATTTTAGGAATGCAAGCTAATGTTAGTTTTTTAAATTAATAAATTTTGTATATTCCTATATAATTTAGAAGCACAGATGAGATACAAATCAGATTACATTCACATGTTGTTCATTATAATTTGATTTACAATGATTTTAATGGTACTTCTAATTTCTACACTGCACGGTCAAATAAATATAAGTGTGTCTCGTTATAGTAGAATTTTTGTTTAAAAAATTTTTTAGTATGTTTCATATCTTTGTTTCAATATTTGCATGAGAAGATTAAAATCAAACATCTTCTGTAACTAGCATATTTCATTGAATAAATTTTTTACATTATACGGTTGTATGTTATCTGATAAGATAATTGTTCGATTTTTCTAATTTTTTTTGTAATGTCTTTTTGTTTTCTAATGTCTTTTTGCGGCTAAAGAAAAAGATGGATCATTATCCAATATCATTATTTTTAATTATTTTATAAAATTTTATTACTTATTATTTATTAATTATTTTATAAAATAATGCATCAGTTTGAAACGCTTAAGATGTTTATTTTTTCTTTATCTAACTGTTTTGGATCATATTTTATTTAAACACATATATTTTTTAATGAATTTTTAAATTATATTTCTGTTAAAATTATTGCATCATTCATAACGATTGTATTCTTTATTCTTATATATATTGAATAGTTTTATAATAGTTTATTAGATAATATTTTTTATTATAATATATATAATATATATAATATTTTTTTTATAAATATGTGAAACTGGAAAAACTAATTTTTGATTATGCCACTATATTATTATATTATATTCCAAGTCTCATTACAATTTAGTTTTTATTTATTTATATAAAATTTTATTACTTTTATGTTGGCATATGTAATTAGAATATCTCCAATTTTATTGTAATGTAAAAATGAAGAGACTTATTGATAACCCAAATATTAAAAATTGGCAATAAAATTGGAATACTTTTTGTACAATATTTTTATAGACTTGCAAAACAATTAATTTTAATTTTCGTTTCTAGCATTTTAAATTTATAATAAAATTTCTAGTTATAGTTTTCTAATCTGATTAAGATTTTAGGACTATTATATATTAATATTCTAAAAATTTACTTTGAAATACTATCAAAAGTAATAAAATATAAATAAAGAATAGATAAAAAATAATATTAAATAAATTTTAAATATATATGAATATTTACAGAAATTATGTAATTCTTTAGGTCATTTGTCTTCAAGAAATGCAAGAAGAACATTTAGAAGAATTTTTGATTCCATTCAAGGAGTTGGGTTATAACTACTTATATAAAAAGCGAACAAATGATAAGAAAGATGGACTACTATTTCTGTATCGATCTGATCAACTTATTTTATTGGATTATGCAAAGGTTGAACTTTATCAACCTGGCATAGAATTATTAAGTAGAGATAATGTTGGAATTATTGCAAAACTAGCAGTTAGAAAAAGTCCTGAAATACAATTGGTGATTGCTACAACTCATCTACTCTACAATCCAAGAAGAAATGATGTAAGACTAGGACAAGCTCAACTTCTTTTAGCAGAAATTGAAAGAATTGCTTTCCTAGAGAATACAATGTAAATAATTGACCTTATTTAAATTTTTATTCATAAAATTACAATATATTTTGAATACTTAGTAAATATTAAATAAATTTTTCCTTCCAGGACGGGTATCAAATATCTTCCAATCATACTCACAGGTGATTTCAACTTAAAACCCTATTCTGGAGTATACAAATTTATTGTAGAAGGAGTATTTAAATATCAAGGCAAGGGAAGAAATCTTGAACGAACAGATTACCGATCTCTATCGAATTCTCTTATTCCTCCTCGACTTTGCGTTACTGATAATTGTCAACATTTTAATGTCTTAAAACATAGATTAAGTGGAGAAGGAACAGATAAAGTGATGGTATGTTAATAATAATAAATAAGCAAATAAATATTAGAAAATATATTTGTTGAATTTTCTTTGAAAGTATAATAAATTGATTGATATTCGTTTTTTTTTTTTTTACTATCATCAATTTAGTACATGTATTGTGTTAAAAAAATTGAAATATAAGTGTGTAATTTCCATTGTAAGTAGGTAAATTGAATATTTGATTTGTTACAGTTGGAAAATAGCGAACATGCTGTAGAAGAACTCACTTCAACAAATAATTCATCAAATCTTTGTGAAGTAAACGCAGATACAACTGATCTTCAAACAATAGAAATTGCACATGATCATCATGTAAAATTCTGTTCTGGTACTTTAACACATCCTTTTCATTTTGATAGTGTATACAAACATCAAAATTGTCACGGAGAACGAGAAGCTACAACGAATCAGGGCGAATGGATTACTGTTGATTATATCTTTTATAGCGGTTTGGAACTTCTTGAAAAATATGATTTACCCACAGCTAAAAGGTGTAACACTTTACCTACAATACCTAATTTTGCGATTGGAAGTGATCATTTGTGTTTAGCAGCTACTTTTAAACTACATAAAAGCAAGCTTTAAAGCTGTACGATTTATAATCTAGTGTAATATTGTTATAAACTTGACATAGAACACTTTTTTTACATTAACGTATGAGAAAAATGACATAAGAGATACTGTACAGAATAGCAATGTTATTTTGTGTAAAAAATCCAAAATGTCTTTATTTTCCTTTACTCTTATATAAATGTGGAAAAGATACTTTAGTTTATAATGATTTGATAATGTAGAATATGACATGTACTATCTAGATTATATATTTATTTCGGGTGCAAAACCAAATTTAATACAAAATTATTGTTCTTTAAGTGTATTGCTGTTCTTATTATTATATTCATATATCCTAGTATCATTTTTATATTTACCTTAATATATTAATATATTAAAAATGCTCAGTTTTACATATAATATAGAAAAACAAAAAGATAATGTTATTATTTTATTGTACATAATTCCATATCTGAATATGTAACTGAGAAAGTAATTATATATAAAAAATAAAAATTTTATTTTCAAGAAAATAAATTTTAAAAACAAAATTTTGAATTTATCAGCAAATCTTATAGATTCCTGTCTTTACTCATGTTCATTATATTAATGTTTATGTATATATACCTTCGAGTCATTTCATCTAGTTACTACAGTAATTCTATCTTATATTAATAATCGATATTATATTTTTATAATTAAAATGGAACAAGGATTAGCTAATAAAATATAGTAATGATAAAATTCATTTATGTAAAATACCATAACTGACTTTTATTTATGTTTTACATTCATAATTTAATAACGAACGAATACACGGTATTGTATTGTACAAGATCATATTGAAAAGTGCAGAGTTAAATTATATATGCATAATAGAATTTTTATGAATCAATTTATTGTATAATTTAACGAAGAATTATAGGACAAAATGATGTTACAGATATTGGATACATAATATTATATTCTATTAAATATTTCTGCATTGAAATACGAATTTGAAAATCAATATTTAATAAAGCATATATTTCACTATAAATATTTGCAATCAAAATCAAATAATTTCAATTCATAATTTATCACAAATTTTAATTACAATACAAAATATTCTAACATTCATTTAATGTTCCTCCAATTTGATCATTTCTATATTAAAATATTTGACAATTATCCAGAATAGTTAGAAAAATTGCAAATACATATGAAAGTAGATGGCAATTTTTAAGTATCGAAGCTGTATATTATTATATGCAATAAATATGAAATTCCGTAACAAAGATTCAATTTAAAATATCCATTTGTAATCGCAAATAATGCTCGTTATATTTTGTTATTTATTTTATCTTGTGTTAAACTTCTTAACTTGAATATATTTTATAAACTATTTTACAATTATTATATTATAATCGGCAAATTAATATCAATAATAGAAATATAAACAGTATTTGTTATTTTCATGAATAAGTTAATGATTTGATCATTGGTCGTGCATTATTGTACTGTTATACGTAGAAGTGTTTGTCCAACTAAACGAAATTATATGGACTTTAAAAAAAAGTTTTACTACACAACTTACTTAAATTAAAATCAAGATTAAAATCAAGATTAAAATTGACATTTGATTCATATTTTTGTATTGAAAATGATTTTTGAAATGTAATAAGATAATTTGAATATCAAGGATTATATGCATTCTTCACCATTGTGTTATTTTAACTAAATAGAAATGATTTCATAGTTTTTAGACCAAATCAGATTCTTTGGTACTGAATGATTTTACTTATCGCGTTGATAGGTACAACTATGAATATTCACATTTTAATAACAAAATGTATATGCAACTATTTTCTAAATAGAAAATTATTGATAGTAATCGCATGTTTTAAATATGAAAAGAAGAATACCTTATCCTATAATCAAATATTCACGGCTTCAGGCAAATTTTATTCGTTCATCTTTTATCGTGAAAAAAGTCTAAATTTTTAAAACAATGCTAATTACCAATTATCATTTGAAATTAATACTCATAAATACTTATCTAAAATGTATAATATACTACTAATTTCGACATTTTACATTGTTTTGTTTTACACCAAAAATCAAGTTTTACAGATAAATCTGTAATACTTCTTATATTCTCACAATATGTTACATCATCCTTCTCATATATCTTTAAATTTAACTTTACACGTTTAGTTGCTTAAAATAATGTCTACAAAACACTGACATCATTGAGGGCGGAGCATCAATTTTGCATAAGAGCTTCTCTTCTTTTTCTGTTAGTCTTTCCAAAGATAGAGTGTATTCTCTGTCAAAAACACCTAAAACAAACAAATAATTCATGTAAAATATGGTTAGGTAGACACGTAGTGCATGACAAATAAGAAATTTTAATTTTATAAAAATTAACATACCTTGGTCAATATTTCCTCTCCCCAAAACTGTAAATGCCAGAAACAGAATATCTCGGTATATAGAAAATAGCGGTTGGTTAGTTGATTGATTTTTATTTCTTTCTAAGGCCACTCTTTTTATAGGTTCCGCTAAATCATTCCGACGAACATTCGTGATTACTGACTGCATTAATCTACAACAAATAAGAATGACACTTGTATTATTATAAAAATAAAATCAATAATATTACAAAAAGGAAATGAAAAATACAAAAAATTATATGTATCATTTGAAAATTCTTCCTGATTAAAGAAACTCACTATTACTATTATTGAAGAGACTTTAACTTACGTTTTGTCATCTGCAATGTTTAACTTCCATTGAAGATACATAGGCAAGCGATCCATGTGAAGCCTTTCGTTATCCCACATAGTTTTGACACCTACAGCACTGTAATTTATCTGTTCCTTTTTCTTATCGTTGCCTAACCACAGGTCAGGAAGGTGACTCGTTAAATTAATCCTTTCAAAATACCATATAAGATTCCAATATACTATTGGATGTTCCTCAATAAATTTATGTTTAGTAAGACACGCATCACCCTCTTGACTTAAAACACTTTCTAGTTCTTTCCTTAAAACTAGAGGATTTAAGTATGGCACCGTAATAGGTTCTAATAATTCTTTCGGTTTATCTAATAATTCAACCAAAGCTCCCATTAGAGGGTCATTCTTCTTTTCATTTTCTTCGCATCTTTATAAATATGAAAATGTACAAATAGTATACGCACGCAATGTACAGAAAAATTATATTTAATAACTTCATAAATATTACATACCTGTAATCTAATATCGTAACAGTAAGTAAAGGTACTGTTGCTTTATCACAGTACTGACAAACTGTATTTAAATTTGAATCTTCTGGCTGCCAACCGGCCATTATTTCTTCATCATAAAGAATAGAGGCGCAATGATGACATCTACTCGCACTGGAGAGTACAAGTTCAATAGCAATCCGTTCATCTAATTCTCTTGATCCTTTGGGATACAAACATTCGGTCAAATCGTATAACGTATAAGGATCTAGAGTTCCATCTCCTATTATAATGGAATAGGAAATAGTTTAAAATTCACGTTTTAAAATATCTATTTATTCTAGTCTTGTTTTTCATAAAGATAGTAAACTATAGGTTACAAACCAGTAACTTTAAGAGGCTCGTTTCTATCTTGTAAAGAACCATCTGTCATGGAGTCCAACGATTCGTGCGATGCACCATGTGGTATTCTATATTCGCGCTCCTTCAATTTTACAGGAGTACTTGTTGCAGAGATAGCTTCCTTAATTTCATCAAATTTTTTTACCACTGTTGTAGCAGCAGATTTTAAGCTATTTAAACCGCCGAGTATTATTTCATTGGATTTTTTTCCTGTCAAACTAGTAGGCCTGAAATAATTTTCTTGATGTTAACTTGATGTAAGATCGTAAATGTAAATGTTAGTTATAATACTAAATAGTAGTGTCTACCTTACCCAAAACTGAGTTTCAAACTAGAGCCTAAGCTTGAAAGACTGGAAGTAACACTGTCCTTTTGAGACCAGAGGCTACTTATTTCTAGCCGTTCACTTTCCTTATTTTGCTCTCCTTGCTGTGCAACAGAATGGGGCATGGTTTCACTCCTCTGTAAATGTCCACCTATCGCGACACCAGTTTCATCTACAGTTTGATGAAATGTTGCACTACGAGGCAAAATATTACTGCAATATAAATGTAAACAAGGGTTATAGTAATATTATGTATATTTCATTATAACAGCAGAAACAACATTAAACTATATTTGCAAAATTCTAGAAATACATATAATACACGTAATTTACTATTTCCATCATGAAGTACATAAATTATACTGAAATTTAAAATATAAATTGCCAAATGATTTTTACGATCTCAAATTTAAAATTTTTCTATATGAAATATAAATATCACTCCTT
This sequence comes from Frieseomelitta varia, assembly GCF_011392965.1. Lineage (NCBI taxonomy): Eukaryota > Metazoa > Arthropoda > Insecta > Hymenoptera > Apidae > Frieseomelitta > Frieseomelitta varia. The sequence goes on along the minus strand of NW_025109981.1, from coordinate 648,999 downwards.
AATTCTTCAATTTATTAGCAAGAAAATAATCACATGTGCAATTTATATTTAAATAAAAATTTGTTTTAATTATTTCAATGTATATGTCATTTATTAATTATAAAACCAAGATCTACCTTCGAAACAAAAGTGGTCCTCCTGGACGTTCTTCGACATTGTTAAAAACAGTCAAAGTACTCGTTGAACAATTTGAGTCGTTTTCTTCGGAAGGTGAAACAATCGGAGTTTCATCATTAATTAGAGCACCTAATGGGTCATTTTCTGTGACTGGTGTACGAATAGGACTTTTTAATGGTGATTCTAAATTTCGAATTATTCTAAAAATAAAAAGGAAATATATTTGATGAACAAATATATGAGTCATTAATAAGGAAAAGACAAAAGTAAAATTACATACGATAATGAAAAAAAAATTACCTTTGATTCAGCGACATATCCAATTCCTCTGTTGGCATAACGCTTAATGCTACTGAATCTTTAACAATACTATTTTGTCGGGGAAGTTTTTTTATTTCAAAAGGTCCATATTCTGGCAGATCTGAGACAGAGCTCCCTTTAGTAGCTATCAATATTGGCAAAAAAAGCGAGAAAAGAAAAGAAAAAGAAATGAAAACCTACCTCTAAAAAATAATTGAATATAATAGATCAATACTCACAATCACTATGGGCGGCTTCCGTGTCTTGAGAATGAGAACTATCAAGACTAGATCTAGAAAATGCATGTTCCATACTTGCAATTTTGCCATCAACAGATAGCAATTCTACATTAGAACTTAATCTTCTTCTAGCACTTCTTTTACCAGCTCTCTTAAATAAAGCAGCTCCAACTATAGCATTTCTTAATTTATTCCACATCAATTGACTGGAGTTTGTCATATCAGATGGCCAAGTTGCTTCGAGAACAGCCTAAGAATTACATCTTAAGGCAATCAATTCTTCACTTTTTCCAAAATATTATAATATATAAAATATCAAACCTTATTATAGAACCCATATGTGAGCGCATTCGGCTGAACTCCACTGCGTTTCATATGAAATAATAATTTTACAGCTAAAACAGGTTGTCCATAAACACCACAAAGTTGCATCATAGCTCTATAGCAAACCTAAAATCGATACCTTCTACGGTAAAATTCGTTAACATAATATAATGGTAAAACAATTATTTAAATACACAAGAATAAAAAAATTTACTTCTTCGATTGGGTCAAGATGTAATTTTGGCATTTTAACTAATAAATCATAAGCTTGATGTAAAATCGTAGCTGGTTGGTTGGACACCTGCAGCATAGCCGGCAAATGCAAAAACCAAAGACTGTAACAAGTTCCAAGTAGACATCTACCCCACCTATCTGGCATTGCTGCCTGAAAAAACGTTTCAGAAACATTACAAACAACAATTAATTTTATTTGATCAAAAGATATAACATTCAAAAAATTTGTATTTACTTGTTTGCGTGCCATCCTTTGCGCTACCTTGATTTCGTGTTTGGTTCTACGTGCCATAGGACTTCCTGGTATTATTCCAAAGGCACTTAAATTCGGATTTCCTATGTTGAAATTTTTTTGTGGTCTTATTAATTCAGGATTCAATTTAAATGTACGATATACTATCGACGATTGATTTGGGCCAGGTTCAGGTGGAGGTATAAATACTGTTCTTTCGCTATGCTGAGATTCATCCAATTCCAAAAGAGGCACTAAAATATGTAATCAGAGTTATGGAATATGCCATGAAAAATCATTTAATTTTTATTTTTATGATATGTCATAAAGAATATTTATTGAGTACAAAATTATATTTATATTATATTTTAGTATAACATAAATCTCATAAATATGCAAAATGAATATGTATACTAAATAATTTTATAAATTGAATAAACCACCATTAAATTACAAATAAGTCTTTAGTGAATTTTGTAAAACCATGCAAAGAGAAAACGGCGATTATTTCACTATTTAAACTATATATTATTCATAATATTGTTAAGTCAATTAGTGTATTATTCTTTTTTAATTTTTAGGCAATTTTAGATAAAATTTGCAAAATAAGAATTTATTTGTAATTTTTTAAGCTACAAAATTGATCTTTCAATTTTATTAGTATACGTGAAAATTAACATTTTTAAAAAATATCCTTGATATATCAGCATGGAATGAGCAAATAGCAAAATTATTAATATTATTCAAATTAATTGTCTATAATTTATAAAAAATTTGTATAGAGTAATATCTATTTTAATAAAACTGATAACAAATGTGCGTTCTTACCATTTTCTTCCTCGATGCGTTCGGTACATTCGTCAAAAAATGCTAAGCCCGCCATGTCCATATCAGACACAAAACTTCTTTCTTCTATAAATCTAAAAAATATCAAGTACATTACATATAATAGAAATATATTGTAAAAATAATACTTATAGTATCAACTTCTTTACATGTTCAAGGATAGAGGAGTATTAATAAAAACAAACCTTATAAACATTTGCGTTTTCACTAACATACTATAAAATTTCGCATGAGCCTTATCCCGACTTCTGAGAAACGCTTGTATGTTGAATAAACTAGTTGGATCCGTAGATCCAACAGTTGGCGCTTTGGTAATTGGTAGTAAAAAAGCACGATAGCCTTTGAGTATGGTAGCAGTAAATCTTAAAAAAGCATCTTGTATTTCAAGTTCCAAAGCTTGTTCTTTTCGTTTTTGCTGAAATTCTTTATCCACACTAAATTCTTCATCTTCTGTATCTAAAGAGCAAAATCATTGCAGTAAAAGATTCTGTAATAAAAAGGAAATAAGTAAAACACTACATATATACCTTTCATGGATGAATAACTCTTGCCCAAAGAAATTAATTTTGAATAAAGATGTTCTAACCAATTTCTGAGTTGTCTAGCTGCTTTCTTTGGTAATAATTTTACATTTAAATATTTTTTGTCATCACAAATCGCTATATTATTTGTGTCTAAATTTACACAATTAACATCAGAAGGAGGATCATATAAGTCGAAAAATCTGGAATCCACACCTATTAAAAACGGTAGTGGAGCATGCAGAACCTGAAATATATAATTTATTATTATCTTTGTCATTTCAATAGTTTATTATTATCTTTGTCATAATCAAACCAATAAAATAAAATATATTACTTCAGCCAATCCAAGCGGACACAAAGGTATGTACGGGCACTGCCACTTAAATGGAAACAGTATCATAGCGATTGCTTCGCTCACTGATGTAAGTACATCAGGACGTAACGAATGTACAAGTATTTTCTGTTCAGTAAGGATTAATAATAATATAAGTAAACAATTATCGGGTCCCAAGTTTATGAGTAATTGTCGAAAACTGGCACCAGATCTAGGTAATGCCAAATCTTCTGGTTGAGTCAAAATCAATCTGTCTTTAGTACTTAACTGCACAAGAATTCTCGGTCTTTGTGGACTTGGAAATGGTATATCGTACAAAAAATATGCTATATACTTTTCAATAGGAACTTGTTGTGGTTTGTTGTTGCACATGCTATGTAAGAAAACTAAAAATTTCTCAAATGTGTCAAAAAATGGCCAATGTGATAAGATGCATATAGATTTACTAATATTCAAAGATTGTGTTGCAGGATTTGTATATTGCAATTTTTCTAACTGTGATAATGTAAGTTTTTTAAATATTCCAGATTGTTTGTGTGTTTTCATTTTTAATTGTTGATAATCAATTTCTGCATGTTCAACTGAAACAAGAAAAAGATTTTTTTATTTTCTTTTATTAAATTAACTTTATGACGTTATATTTACGTAATACAATGAAAATTTTCAATTATTTATAATTTTTTTCTCAGAATTTATAACATCATTATTACGTAAATAAAATGCTACACACACACACACACACACACACACACAAAATTAAAAAATTTTCTATACCAGAATTTTTCATATTTTCCATGAGTACATCAGCGGGTTGTTGATTTTCCTTAAAATTTGAAATATCCATGTCTAATTCAATTTCCTCATAGAATGTTATTGCTGATCCATATATTTTCTGAGCTGCATCAGCAACTGTTAAAACAAATGTGGAAAATACTGGCTTAGGTTTACATGCCACTTTAGGCCAACATTCTATTGTTGCTCCCATTGGCAAACAAAACATTGCCACAGAATTTGGAAAGATAAAACTGCTGTAATCAACTATTGGATATTTATACAATATTGTAGGTTTAAAAGATATTAAATTTGCCCGATTCATAGATTTCTTATAGCACAGAAACACATCACTACCCAACATGCCTTTGTTCAAATTTTTATTGATAACACAAAATGCATGTGGAGGAGTTTCTCCTTTATTTGTCAATATTACACAAATGTCAGTCACAACTAACGAGTTGCATGGCATTTTACGACTTGCTCGTCTATATGTCACAAATATTCTTGCTGCTGAGTTATTCACATTAGCTAAGTGTCCTTTTGGTGTTTCTAATATCATTTCGGCATCTTGCATTATACGTTCTTTGCCATCATATATTACACCTGTAACATATACTCTTTAACAATCGTAAAATAATAGTACGTAATTCTATAAACAATAGTACTTAATACTATATAATCACGAAAGTTTCAATATACAATAATGAACAAAAAAAAATTTAAAAGATAAATAAAAAAAAATTTAACAACAAGATGAATAAATATAACATATAATTTTTTTTTTGTAAATATAAACATAACACATACATAACTATTATGATAAAAAATATCTAGTATCTAAATTATAAATACTTGTACTTTGTACATATACAGATATAAATTTTTAACATCTTTTTATCTATTATTTGATATATCTCTATTTAAACTGTATACTGTTATAAATATAACTGAAATATCAAGAATATTTTATTAAGAATCCTAATGAATCGTATGTATGAATTTAATTTCTATGAAGTACACTATTCTAAGATGATACCAAGAACATGCAATATCTTTTTATGAAATTTAAAATGTTACATTCACAATATAAATAATAAAGACTTTAGTTCTAACAATTGCTATAAACATCATTAAATACAGTGAATAATATTTTAATATATTTTTTATAATATAAATATTTTATGTATTACACATTCTTCTTTTTCATAACTTTAAACATAATTCAGTTATTTAAAATATATTATATTCTTATATTATAAAGTAGATAAATATTAAGAAAAATAGACAAGTATTTCTTTATAAAAATTACGTCAAATAAATATTAATGCTAATTAGTTTGTTTACTAATCAAGCTAATTAATAAACAAGTTTTTTTAGTTTTAAAATTTAAAAAAAATTTCTTAAAAATACTAGTTTTTAAATAGTAATATTATATTGATATAATACAAATAAATTTCACAGCTTTCTTAACACTTCTTAACAGACAAAGATAGATAATCACATTAGATAAAAAATATATTTAAAATTATAAAAAAGAAAAGAAAGTGTACAATTTTTATATGTAAAGTACAATAAAATATAAATATAAATATGCTGATACATTGAATAATATCTATTACAAACGAATTATGATGTTTTTTATTTGAATAAGAAACATGTCAATAACAATTTACTAATTTAATGTTTTCCTTTTCTAAATTCTTTTAACATTTTTTTAAAGTATTCAACAAAACTATTAAACTGATTTATTTTTAATGATTTATCATATACCTATATTACTTACAAAACTGAATATAGCTTCTAGAAGAATTTCAAATCTATTTATTACTTAATCATACTACATATATCCCCTTAGTTTCAACTTGAGTAAAATATTTCTGTCTTGCATAATTCTCCAAATAAATGCAAAACTGGAAGGGCGAAGATATTTAAGAACTATGATATTTACTGATTCTATCTGTTTGATTAAAAATCAAAATTTAATTTCAATACTCATATTTTATAATATTCATATATTATATAAAATGTAAAAAAATTGACTTAATTAAAAAAACAAAACAATTAAAAACAAAAAAATTTTACTTATTTGAAATATTTTATTTATTTTATAATATTTTAATTGAAATATTTTCAATCTTTTGTTTCTGAAAATTTGTTTATATGCATAGATAGTAAATATTGCACATTCTTGTTTTAAGAATCTTGTTACATTAATTTTGCAGTAAATTAAACTGATATAATTAACTAGCTTTTTCACATACTTCAATAGCATGTTACTTGAGATTTTTAAATTACAATATTTTTTAAATATAAAGATTAAAAAGTATTAACATGTACAATTAATAAAATTTATATACTTATAAAACATGTTGTATAAATATGCAACATGAAACATATAATAATATGTTACAATATCTCATTTACTAATTGTAAAACACAAAATATTGTTAGAAAAAATACTTAATAAAGATTTTCAATATTCTTTAATTTTTAATTTTTTACCTTACCTATATCCACTAATGGTGGTTTATCACGCCCCCGGCGGTAACATAAGTAACATTCGTTTGTTCTTAAACTTCCATGATTTAAATCTGCTGGTAAGCCTGAAACAGTATGTTCTAGCAAAACAAATCCTTCTGGGCATTTTTCACCCAATGCCGGAAATATAATAGCAAGATCAGTGATAGGAGGCTTCATAGTCATGTCTTTTACATGTGTTCCTTCTTGATACCAATCTTCTAACTGATCGTTTTCATTATCATTATCAAAATCATTGTCTTGTCCAGGCAAACCAGCAATAACAAAGTAATCTGCAACCCTCCTTTCGTCCATGATTATCTAATTATTGAAATTTAATATTATAATATATTATAGAAAACATTATATACGATTATTGTAATTTAATAAATGCTTATCATAATATATTGTAATATACAATATGTGATATAAAATAATAATTTTATAGTAATTTCAAATAAATTTACCAACCTTAAATAACAAAGCTGGTCTTCACATGGCAATGAAAAGATCCTTCTCTATTTCCCCTCATGTATTTTAAAATTACTTTTATTATTGATTAATAAAAATAATTGCATTTGGACAACAATCATTATTTTGCAAAAACATCCTATAAATCCATGGAATTAATCATTATTAATAACTATATTAATAAAATATATCTTGCTAAATTACCTTTTAGAGTATATTTATTCCAATCATTCAGTTTTTTTCAACTATATCTTTGTCTCAAACTTTCCAAGGTTATCACTTAATACAAACATTAAATTTAAATTTTAAAGAAAATAAGCATATATTTGTTAATATATTTACAATTTTCACAATTATTCTGCTAAAAACGTATTTTCTGAAAATGCAGAATTACACACATGCTGATTTAAATTGTACATGAGTTTTCTTATAAATGCAGAAAGTTATGAAATAAATGGTCATGTTTTTTTAAAGTCGATAGAAAAAATTCGAAAATAAATATTAAATTGCAAAAATTAAAATTGTATTTATAGTGTTTAAAGGTTTCCACAATTATTTTACATAATAATCACAACAAAACGTTCTGCACAAGTCGTTTTGAAAGTTAAATATTTCTAGGTTATGTGTCATACCAACTATCTTATATGCGTTTACTCTAATCACGCGTGACGTTATCGAGATGTGACGTAAATTTTCTATTAAGAACTAAATTTTTTAAATATTATATTTTCACTTTGTCCTTTTTTAAACAAGTTCGAATAAACGATTCAATTGAAAATTAGAAAGAAAAAAACATTTAAGATTTGATTAAAAATTTGTTAAATATTAACTTTTTAAATTATGACATATCTCCACATATTGATACAATGAAAGTAAATACAATCTATTATTATTTTTCTTTGAAGTAATATATATACGTATATATATTGTTATTTTTTTATATTTATAGTAAGTCTTAAAAGTTTTAAATATACAATGTACTTACAAATATATAGTAATATATATCATGTAAAATTATATATATGTATACTATATATTAAATCACAGAGTTTGATTGATTGATATTTGATTATTGATTTCTGATAGATATTTGCATGCTAATGTGTAGGTACAATAAATAAAACTTGTAATTTTTAAATTTGTCAAATTTTATTACTTCTGTTTTTAATAATTCTATAATATTAGAATTAAAATAAAAATTAAACATTCATTACATTTTTCGATAATGAATAAAATCACAGCCATTATTAAATATCATCATTTATTATTTATTATAGCAATCACAATTTATACAAAAAATAATAATTTATACATTTAAATGTAAATTACACGTATTTATACATACATATACAGATTTAAAAAGTCAGAATACTACTATTATAGGTTGAAGAGGAACATTAAAATAAATTAAAAAAATAATGAAATAGATTTATCTAAAAATCTTAATAGTATACATTCATTTTATATTATAATAATGCTTAATATTATAAACAATATTTAATTAATATAGAAACTATATTATATATTTGTGTATGACTATATGTATAATTATAAATTTTACACATTATTGTGTATTGAATTTTTTCCTGATTTTTTATATGAAATCATATTTTTACTCACATTACATATATATTATGTTTTTTTTTTAATTACAACCAATGATAAATCAGCTTTTATAACTTCGTATTAAAAATATTTATTTAATAGTCTACTGTCATTTCTGTAAATAATCATCTACAACTAATGTAATCTACGTAGATGATCATCTATATAATATTGTAATCTATGTACATATAAACTGTTGAATTTCTCGAATGATTAATGTGTTGGAATCTATTGCAATAAATACTGCATTAACCTATTATGTCATATCCAATTCTTAGTATTACTCCGATATCTATATCCATACTATTTAAACTTTCTGTCAAGTTAAGTTTCACCAAAACGTAGTTTGTTCTCAGTGAGTCACATTATACAGTTTGTCGGATAAATAGTTTATATTGATTTTATTATTGATTGTTTGATTTTATTGTACGTATAATTAAGAATTACTTGTTATAGTTTAATATGTATTTCATTAAATTACATCGAATTTTCGCAGTATCGTAAGTTTTAAGATAAGCTTGCATAACCTATAAATTTGTTTATTAAAATCAGTTTTGATTTTCACTGCATAGGTTAATTGTTTGTTAAATAAAAGTAAATAAATAGTTAATAGTAAATTTAAAGTCATTATAATATATTATTAACTTCTCTTTAAGCGGTGGAAACAAGTTTTATAAATAAATATTTAACGTACATATTTTTATAATTGTCTTACAAATGTCCAGATGAAACATCTAATTTAAAAATAATATACCGCATAAAAAGATTTATTATAACTACAATTATTGACTCTTTTGTATTATTATTAATTACATATGTATTATGCACTTGCGTATATAGATACATATGTATGTTTTAACATTTATGTAATCAAAGTAGAAAGTTAATTACATAAAACTTTCATTATATTTCTTTAAAAGTATTTATTTCCTAAATATTTTAAATTTATTGTTATGCATTGTTGATTCTATTTAATTAGATATAAATTTATGAATTTGAAAAATTGAGATAATTTGTTAAAACAAAATTTTATTGTTGCAATTTAAAATTACACATATAAGAAATTATAATCAATTTCCAAACCGCTAATATTGAAGAATAAATCATATAAAAAATATATACATAAAATTTTACTATAATATTTAATTTAAATGATAGCGAACATTTCTTATTATTGTAATAAGATTTATTTTATCTCATAATGCTAATAAATTATGGTATTATTATTTTTTTGCTTAAAATTATTATTATTGGTAAAGTTTTTATTTAAAAAATGGAAACGTAATTTTGCTTATAATTTCTTTTATTACAAACTTAAACAATTTTCATGCATTCCAATCATTTTATATGTATTTTATGTAAATATCATCAGCTCAATAATATATTTAATTTATTAATTCTATAATGTAATCAATTGAAATAGTATATAATTATTTCTTATGTCATTTAATTAATTATGATATTGTAAAAAATGCATGTAGTTAGTGAAATTTTTGTAAATAATAGTAATTGCAAGTAATTTTTGCACATTTATTGTACCTCTTTTTTACGAAAAGAGGAAAGAGGATATGTCAAAGATACAAGAAAAAATTTCAATAATGCATTTGAAAAATATTTTCAATATTTTTAATTTTTACAGAAATACACGTAGATGAAATTGTCTTTATTGTGATATATTTTTGTTATTAAAATTAACTCTATCATATTCCTTTTCTTCCTCTTAGTAGATAAAATCCATCTCGAAACGAAATTAAGTATTTAAAACCATTTAACAAAAGAATGGTATTTACCATTCGTTATAAAATTTTTGTACTGTTTATGAAAAAAAGTAGTGCATCAAATTATTACATTATGATAACTAAATTATTCTACTAATTGAAAATATTGATAACTAAATTATGTTTGAATAGTACAAGTAATTTTTAATGAAAATGTATGTCAGTTGTGTCTTTAAATACATGTCTAATTATTTGTCGCAATCATCGGAAAATGTAAATTTTAATCACTGTTCGATTTTATCTTGAGGAAAGAAATACAATGAAAATGGATTTGAGAATTAATAAGTTTTGACTATCGAAACAGAAATTTAAGAAAATTTAAAGGGAAATAAAAGGCTTAAATCTTATCATTGACATGAAATGTCAAATTAGAATTATATAACTCTTCCTTTGAAATTTCTTGTTGACTTTTAATAACAGAATGATGTTAAAAATACGGACGAATATATGGGAATTGATAATATTAACCTCTTAAGCACGATGTGCCACTATAGTGGCTTTCGCGGATGTCATCTTATATTATAATGCGCCATTATAGTGGCTTTCCGTCACATATTGCAATGCTGTATTGTTTACACGTAATTCGAGTCAAACTGCCGTACAAAGAAACAACCCACGCAAAATTACCCAGCCGTGCCTAAGAGGTTAAAAAATAATAATTTACGTAATTAAAAAACAACATCTTAAGAATATGAAGATTATTCATATTTTTTATATGAATGTCTTTTTTTCTATCTTTTAAGTTTTATTTTGATCTATCATTAAGGTTATTAAAAAATATGATCTCTTTTGTATCTTATATTTATTAATTTATTTTTATCTTTTCTCGTGCACGTACATATACAAATACAAGAAATATTTTATTTTATATTTATTAATTTATTTTTATCTTATATATACATTCATATACACATATAAATATTCATATTACCTACATATGCATACATATTTATCATGTATACGTGACAAACAATTATTATGTTATAACATTTCCGTAATGATAATTTTAACAGTATATTCAATAATATTTTTTACATAGAAGAACTGAAAAATGTGCTTGCGCATACCAAATTTCTTGGCTGAAATATTCCACCGAGAAAATGATAATATAAAAATAATACTTCATACTACTATACAATTTTTTTCTCTTATAGGAATAATATACACTTCATTTGCATATAAAAAGTGATATAATGTTTACAATGAGAAAACATGTTCTACTGTTATATTTTTTTTTGTATATAACTCAATTTAATGGCGTTCGAGCTGATTCTCTTCCGGTTGTTTTGTGGCATGGAATGGGTGAAGATTTTCATTATTTTTATATAATATATTTATATTTATATTTTTTTTTTAACTCAAACATAAAATGTATAAATTTCAGGAGACAGTTGCTGTTTTTCATTTAGCTTGGGGGCAATTAAAAAATTAATAGAGAATACAGTACCCGGTATTTATGTGTATTCTATTCGATTAGGAAATAATGAGATAGAGGCGAGTATTTCCGTAACTTTAAATATTCTAATAGCATTATAATTTTATTGGACAATAATGGAATGATATTCAAGATATTCAAACTACTTTTAATAGTTTAATGAAAAAAAAAATATTTTAGAAGAAGTTTATTAGTATAGGGTGGTCCAATAAGAATTAGCACCTTGAGTATCTTTGTTACTCTTGGAAATATAAAAAAATTTTGTTAATGAAAATTATTCAGTACAAAGAAAGTCATAATATGGTGGTAATGATTTTTCTTTAGGTGGAGATTTTGGGTGGGTTTTGGAGACTTCTAGGTCACCTACACTTTTTTAAAAGAATATATATTTTTTGATCTATCAATCGATGTAGCTTAACATTCTCGATAAAAATAATAATAATTTATGTTGAAAATTTATCAGTTTAGTAGATGTCTCAATTTTAATTTCGTAAAATCTCTCATATAAAAAATAAAAGAAGACAGAAGATATAATATTTCACTGGCATTTATCTATAACATTTTAGGACGTCGAACATAGTTATTTTGGAAAGGTTAATGAGCAAGTACAAAAAGTTTGTCAACAACTTATAAAGAATGAACGTCTTAAAAATGGTTATAATGCCATTGGATTTTCTCAAGGCGCTCAGTTACTGTAAGTATTATTTAGAAGGAGATTAATAAAATCATATGACACAAATGATTTGGAAAAAAAAGGTTACATTATTTATATGTTCGATATGTATAAGTACTAATCACAAATAATAGTATTGTAGTAATTATTTACTATTATACATTGCAGAAGAGCGGTAATTCAAAGATGTCCCAATCCTCCCGTTAAAAATTTTATATCTTTGGGTGGCCAACATCAAGGCGTTTTTGGCTTACCACATTGTGGAACATCGAATCGTATAATTTGCGACTATATAAATCGCGTGATCAAATATGGAGTTTACTTAAAGTATTTACTATTAATTTTTACCTTTATTTTTTTAAATTTGCAACATTAATTTAAATAATTAATGCGTAAGCATTGAATGAATATTTTAATCTCAGCTAATTATTTACGTTATAAAATTATTTTATTTCATTGTAGCACAGTCCAAGAAAATTTTGTTCAAGCTACCTATTGGCATGATCCATACCGAGAAGAAGAATATAAAGAGAAAAGTATATTTTTAGCTGACATCAACAATGAACGTTATATTAACGAAGTAAGTTATCTATAGGTATTAAAATTAATTTAAATTAAATTTTAATTATAACATTATTGTATTAAAAATTACAATCATTTTGTAATTGTAATATTCTTAATAAATTGTTAATGTATTATAAGAACTTGATAATAGATTAGAAGTATTTACTTATTGAAGTCCAGTATATAAAACTAGTGTATGCCAAAAACTCGCGGAAATAAAACAATGAGAGAGAAACAAAAGGAAAGAGAAGGATAGGTAGTGATTAGAGTATTTTTCCCTCGCGTCTTCACTCAAAATAAATTACTAAAGAACGGCGATTTTGTTTCTATCCTTTTCTATAAATCTCATTTAATATTTTCTATATTAAATCCATTTGCTTGACAAAATTTAATATACATAATATATTTTGTATATTAAATTTTTTCAAATAAATGGATAAAGACATCGAATATCTATTATTTTCTTTTGTATATTAATGCATAAGATAAAAAAAGTGTGTATTTATATAAATATAAAATTTTTATGTAAATATAAAGAAAAATATCTTATCCTTAAACAACATGATTCATAATAATTATAATTTAAATTAAGTTATAAGTTTTAAATAATGTTTAAATTTTTTCTAGTCGTATAAGGAGAATCTTCAGAAATTACATACCATGGTATTAGTAAAATTTATTAATGATACTATTGTTTGGCCTCCAGAATCAGAATTATTTGGATTCTATAAAACAGGACAAACATCATCAATTGAAACATTAGAACAATCTGAGTTGTATCGTAAGGTACTAGATTATAATATATTATTAAAATTACATTATTACGATGAAATAATATTTAAGAAAATTGATTTTCGTATGATTACAAGTACTATGCGTGGTTATAACCATTTATAATTACCATTTATAATTACTATTGTATTGTAAATAATACAATTGTAGCAAATAATTCCAATTATAAAACAAATTTTTTTATGGATATATCAATAAAGTAGTGTTTTTTTTAGGATCGCTTAGGATTAAAAAAGTTACATGATACTGGAAGACTTCATTTTCTTTCCATAGATGGAGACCATTTGCATTTTACAGAAGATTGGTTCGTCGATGATATAATAAATAAATATTTGTTATAAAAATATTAATTGCAGTATCGGTGAGGAAAGAATTTTTTAAAAACTAATTACTCTTCCACAACAATAAATATTGTTTAGTACCTCTGAATGACAGCTCTCTAATCACTTAAAAACATGTAGGTATTCAATGTTATCGCGAAAATTAAATATGTATCTATATAACTATATAACTTATTTTGTTTGTACTATATTTCTACATGGTTATTATATATGTAATACATCCAATAAATTTTTCATTTTGGTTTATTTAATCAAAGTTTATGTAAAATTATGATTTATGTGATTTTAAATGTTTTTCCAGGTTGTACCTATTCTGTGTTATTTGATCTACTTTTTCCATTAATGATGTAGTATTAAATATGCAATCGTTACACTTGTTTAAACGTATATTAAACTTGAAACGACTTGCAGCAAAATAAAAAAATATAGTGAATATGGCGAATCATGATTAACAATTACTAATTATACTAATTCTTATAATAAATATTTGATTGATGTTATTTTCAGAAATGATAAAAACTAGCAAAATACTAGGAATTTTATAATGAATTCAGCTATTTCATTTGGAACAAACCCAATACGATATCATAATAGCGATTGTTTATGCAAAACTTCAAATTAAACATAACGATGGATATCAATGATAATAAGAAGGGAAAATTAAAAATAAAGGTGTAAAGAAAATTCACGGAGAAATAACAAGCGTAGCTAGTGTCAGTTTAGATAGACCTTGGAAAGAGGGCCATATATTTTCATCGAGCACGCTGGTAGCTCTATCCGAGGGAGCGGAAACAACAGGGTATATTATGGAATACTATCCGCAATAGGTTCCACAATCTCGGTAGCCATTGTTTCGTGGTACCTACAGATGTGCTTCATTGTCGGTCTATCGGTACTCTTGCTCGAAAAGGAGAAAGAGAAAGAAAAAAAGAGAGACGTTTACGAAAGGAACGTATCAATTCTTTGTCGTATCAGTATATCTGTAGGCGTATCTAACGGGTGACATACCTTGAAATTACCTTTTTTATTTTCAATAATAACACAATAATACGATGATACACTTTATGTTCGCTGATATATATTTTAAAGGAACATTGTATTGGGGACGCTCCGTTGTACGATATTATAGGAGGATGTATAAATATAAATTGATGACGCTTTATAAAATTTCTTTTTGGATGGAATTAAGGACATTTCAATACGATTATTAACTTGATATTGGAAGTATTACGAGTGTTAACTTAATATTGGAAGTTGTGGTTTGCAAAAGAGAAATTAAAAATATTTGTAGGAAATATTCAATAAAAAATAATGACATTTAAAAAACATAAAAAGGACAGTCAATATACAAGGTATTATCAATAGTAATTATCATGTTATAAATAAAGTTATTAAGATATATAAGAATAAACGAACTTTTTTTTAAATATTAATTTTTATTACTTAGGTGGTTGTTATTAATTAGTTGTCAAGTTTTATATTAATATATAAGTAAAAATTTGATTAATTCAAAATTATAAGTTTTTATTTAATTTTTTTCTCAATATTACAATTTCAATGTTTTAAATAATATTAAATAATAAATAATTACAATTTAATATTTTAAATAATTAAAAAATAAATGATTTTAAATAGTGTATTTTTACCGCTAATTAAAATATAAGAAGAATACTTAAAAAGTTTTCAATCTTATTACGGTATATATTAAATCAAAATAAAATAAATATATTTTTCTAATAGATAGATTATATTATTTATTATTTTATTGTATTGCATTGATTATATGAATAATTTTAGTATTTTTACATTAAGCACGAGACATTTATTACTTGTTTATTTAATATTTATATATTTTTAATGAAAATAGAAATAAAACTTTTATAATACGATAATAAAATCAAGAGTTTATGAAAATGAATAATAAAACACACAAAAGATGGTTTATTTTTATAATAATAACGATTATTTTTGATTCTGTGAAAATTTATGAATACAACAGTTATACATGAAAATTATTGGACTATTATTTACTTACTAAATTATACAAATTCAATTAATTATTTAACAAGAGCAAATTGCCGATGGAACTAATGACATTTATTAGAGAAGCAATTTACTCAATAGGTATAAAACTAACGTTGATATATCTGGAGAAACATAATAAACAAGTAGGTTTTAAACATTAAGATCTCTAATATTATGTTTGTTGCATTGTGCAAACTTAATACTACTTAATACTACTTAATTACAATAAAAATTTTCGAAAAAATCTTTTTCGAAAATTTGTACTTCATAAAAATTTATAAACAATTACATGGTAAAATGATAAAATTATATATTCATGGTAAATACTCATAGTCATAAGTAGTAAATAATAACATTTTACTTTTTGTGACAGTTATCTCAAAAGCAGTGAGCCTTTGGGTGGTTGAAACGAAACTATGCGAACGAAGTGTCATTATAAGGAAATACTTCAAGAAAATCACCCTGTAGATAGTGGGAGTACCTCTCAAGGATACAGTCACGCAATAAGAGGGTGAGTAGTGGCGGTAGCGATAATAGTAGTGGTAGTTGGTTTGATGCCAATGGGCGGGTAGGTTGGCATAGGTTGGGGTAGGTATTCCGTTTGTATAATGTACCTACTCACTCGTATCGGACTGTCTCCCTGTGATGTGAACGCAGCCTCAGGCTTATTATATATCTCAATCTCGGAATACTACTGACTCTGTCGAAATTATGATTACTCGTCATTCCAGAATTTTGGAGGAAGACGAACTTTTCTCTCTTTTTCTACTTTTATAGTCTTTTTCTCGTTTTACACCTATCTGCTTACAATGTATTTTCATCTGCTGAACTTTCACAATGGACCTGTAGTTATCCGATTTGTAGTATATTCCCGGTCCGTCAAGTTTTGATGCAAATTTGATCATATAAAAGTTAGAATCATTCAGTTAGAATTATTCATCTTTAAACATATATATTTTGATATTTTTATTCAATATATTTTAACATGTCCTCTTTGAGCTTTTAATATGTAAGTAAACTAATTATTTTAAATATCTTAAATTATCTGTGTGATACTCTAGTCTGTATGAATCAAACATTCAAAGGGTTAAAACAATGTTGCTTTAACAGTAAGTGTATCTTGTATTATGTTAGTAAGTGGTCATTTTAATCCTTTGGTTTTTTATTAGTCTGAATAATAACATATGTAATAAGGCATTTATATTTGGAATTGGGATTACAACACTTCTTTTGAGACTGTGACAATATTCTGTGAAGATTTATAATTCGTTTTATTAGGTATAGAAATTAATTCGATGCTCTTTAGATAAATTTGATAGGAAATGGTTTTTTGAATCATGTTACATTATAAAATAAAGTCTTCTTGTATTTGAGAAGAGTTTTTATTTAATAATTGTTTAAGTTTTTCGAATTTTCATATTGAAATGTTTCTGGCCAGACACATTTACATTACTATTGAATAATTTCAAAAATAAAAAAAAGAATATATGTTTCTTTTAATAATTTACATCGTATTTTATAAATATGATGATCTATATTTTTAAAACAATAAGACTGAACTAATTTCTAACTTGTTATGTTTCAATAACAGTAAAATAATATGTAATAGATAATATAATTATTATATACAAATATATATATAATTTATAATTACAAAATACAATTGTTGTACAAATACAACACATATATAATAATGCTTTATAATATATTACGATAATATTATAATTATTAATAATATGTTATAAAGTATTATGCAAGTACATTATAATATAAAATCCTCAAACACTTTTAGCCAATTTTCATAAAGAATTTCACAAAATTAAAGAATTTCACAAAACACCTAAGCAAACAGTAAGTACAAACAGTAAGGGAAACGAAGGAATAAGAATATAAGTACTTGTTGAGAAATTGATTATAATCAATGAAAAGAGGATTCGAAAAACTGATCAAAAAATCAATTCTTCGAGGATGACGAATCTCCGCATCGATAGGCGTTGAAGATGAGAAACAAAAGGCATTGTGTTCGTTTTATCCGCTCGAGCGGTTTACCAAAGAGAAACGAGAAGGTGCTGGTACTGTAGCAGTAGTGAAAATCGAGGAACGATATTCATCGGTGGCTCCGAACGAAGTCTTCCTCGGTTGAAAGTCGACCGATGGAAAATCGTGAAAATGATATGCTGGACAATGGGTATTGTTCGAACCGATCGCCGTGTCTGGCCTCCTACCATAGTTGCTTTTCGTCCCTGGATGCTTAGAATCGGTAGCTTCGCTGGGAAACTCAGATTCGCGAATCGTTCTTCCAGAAAACGAGAGTCCAATAGGAATTTTCCTTATTCTCCTTACCCCTTTTCTACTACTATTTCTACTTCTGCTTCTGCTTCTTCGCTTTTGATGCAGTCAATTAATTGATTTTTCCAACTCATTATAAATATTATTGATTTAATTAGTATCTAACTTCAGTAATAAAATGGTAATTAATTAATTAATAGATTAATCTATAGTTACAAACCTCTTATTTTTCTATTATTACTATAGTAATAAAATATTACTACTATTTTATTACTATTATTATTAATTACTAGCAGTAACTAATTGAAATCTTTTTCCTAATTGACTTGAGTCAAAGCTCCCATGTAGCTCCCAGCTAGCTTGTGTTAATAGTGTATAATCTAGTTGATAGTTCATGATCATAGTCAAAAACGATTATTAAATAAAATTCAAAATTTAACTATATAATTATTATAAGATTGAAACATTTGATAAATTATTATGTCACTTTAATGCATTTATTTCGAAATATGCAAATTTTATTTCACAATTGCGCAAGTATTTTATAAGGTGCCACAATTTTCTAACTTTAATCATATCGAAATTTGTAAATCTTGTTTGAGAAGGATTATTTGTAATATGTCAACAAGCTTAAGGCATATTGTACCAAAGTGTTATGTAGGGAGTGTGGGCTGAACTGTTTGCGAGGGTGAGTAAAAGGGAAAGAGAGAAAGAGTGGAGACATACATATATATATATATAGCGTGGCACTTGAAAAGATTCGACAAATCAGTGTGAATACACTGGTGTGGTGGTTAAGTATGTTTATAGGTTATATAGTTATAGCCAAGTATGTGTCTTTATTATAATAATTATAATGAAGTTTAAAAAACGTGCAGAGGAAGTGACTTTATTAAATAATTTCCTGTATCTATCGAAATATAATAAAAATATCAAGGTTTTTAATGGAATTGCATTAATCGTAAGTGTCCAATTATTTATGCACGGCCGTGTACTTTTGAACACATAAAAAAATAGAACTAAAAGTAAATACAAAGGAATATAAGACGAGTACATTTAACAAATAACTTTTTTTATTGCGAAGAAGATTACAAAATGCCAAATAATAAAATATAGTGGTATTGACGCACCCTAAAGTCAGTTGAGCATGTGCGGCCTATGTGATTAGTTTTCATAAAAGGTGATTTTAATGGACGCCCAACTGTTCCCTTATGTTTTCAACGGTTCCCAGACAATGACTCTCTTTTCAATTGTTTACCCTCTACCACCACCCCTTCTAACGTCTTTCACAATAGATCATAGATTACATGAAGAGATTACCATTCAAATTCTGTTTTCGTTCGTCCTTTTATGTTTTGCTTATGAATGGAATGTTATCATTAATTGCTCGGTGAATCAATTGGAAATGGGCATCAATTGATATCTGATATTAAGGTGCCATAAACTTTCAAACTGGAGAGATACGATTTAATCAACGATGTGAAATGAATATTTAAAATTGTTTTTTCATGACGAATATTAATTGTATAAATTATCAAACCACATTATAAATTATAGGTATTACAAGCTACTAACTATGCTGTGAATTACTAATTATAGTATAAACTATACTAACAAGAAACAATATTGCAATTAGCATAAACACCTGGATTAATATGTTAATGATTATAGACTACTACATTAAAATTCAGATAATTATAAATATTGCTGTATAGATATGAATAGATTGCAAATATTCATGCAATTTCATATTTTTATAAATTAAAATTAAAAGAGTGAAATCCAAGTAGGAATTTTTCATTCATTAAATATATTTAATGTGTTTGAATTATTTATATCAATTGCAATGTTTTGTGATTTATAAATCCACGATGGATAAATTAATAATTAATTAAATTAAATTAACTGAATAATGAATTCATCCGCAATCTAGATATGATTGATATCAATAATATTTGATATGATATGAAGGATATCAATAATATTTTATAGTTTATAGTTTATAGTAGCAGTCCAGAATAATTTGTTGGTCATATAACGATGAAAATTAAATATGCAAATGAGCAAACAACATTGCTCTCTATTATCAGGCGATTCATTGGTTAGATTGATCACGGTTGAGAATCTATTCAGTGGCATATATTAAAAAGTCAAAGATACGAAGTACAGTAGGGCGATGTAATCACCGAACCGCAACGAATCATTATTTCCATCTCAATTAATATTTTAATCAAGCCCCTGTACACTGCGTTGTTCCATTTACGGTCTCGTTAACATTCGTTTAACCACCCTCTTAGGGTATAGCGCCAGTTAGTATTCATACAGTACTAAGAATGATGATATCGCTGTTCAAATCTGGTTGACCGTTTGATTGTTTCGTGGACAATAAGGATGATTAAAAGATCAAATAAAATAGATACATTTCAAAATACGGGGAGCATGATATTTGTGATATATTTGTTGTAAATATTACTGAAACATCTTAATATCCATGATCTGTTATATTTTTGTAAATATCTATAGGTACATGCTAAATAGGTATTAATGTTAATTTAATGCATAATAATGTATATTATTAATGTATTTTTTAATCTGCATGAAAGTAGTGTGGTTTTTTTATTTTTTATTATTATTTTTTATTATTTATTTATTACTTTTATTTTATTATTTTTTATTATTTATTTATTACTTTTATTTTTATTAATTTACTACATAATTAATCTTACCTATTTCTTAGTTGACATTTACTCATTCACTATATTTTCTTAGTTTTTTAATGTAATGTAATATAATTACGTATAAGAACGTAAAAAAAGAAAGATTAAAACTATTTTCATGTAGTAATTATTTTGTGATATTTTAACATGTAGGAAATAATCGTTTACAATATGTGTATGTATACCATGTACTATATTGTGTACATCTATATGACTGAACTTCACGAATCTATGTGAGTTATAAATTTTATTTTTGCATTTACAATTTTTTACAAAATAAATATTCTTACCTATATGACTTATTGTCATACATACATACGTACAATTTCTTCTTTACATCTCCGTTTTAATATTGGCCATTTTTTATCAATTTCTAACCAATCGCATTGTTATCAGTTACAAATTAAGTTGCCCAAGCATCCACTTAGACTTAATATACTTTAATGTGTCATACTGAAAAAAGAAGTGACACGCTTCAAAAGAATCTATTGATTGAATGCGTTCATTTATTCGAGATAGAGTGTGGACATTGGCCAGTTGATTAATTAGAATCTCTCCGTGGCACAAACTGAAAGGGTTAGCCTCATGGAAAAGAGGATATGTAACGAACGAAGTTTCTACGTTTCAATCATGCCAATTACTTGATACTTTGTTCATCGATTATTGTTATAATTACTTATCACCAGAGGGTTTCACTTCAGTAGTAACAGAGTGATAAAATTCGTAATATTTATTGTCCTATGCACTTGACAGCAAAATTAAAAGATTATTCAATTTTTATCAAAAAATGTATCAATTTTTGAACTATAATGAACAAATTACGAATGTTTATGCATTTTTGGGAAATTCAAGATCCTAAAAATCTATAGAACGTATATATTGTGCGAAAATATTTAACATATTGAAAATAAAATCCCTTTTTTAATATTTAAAATGCCAATGTAATAAAATGACATACTAACAACAATCCAAGAACTATTTATTCAAATTACAAATCACTTTCCAATTGTATTTCTTTGCATTAGAGTTGATCGATAACTCTTATCGTTCGCTCGAGTGAGATTATTCGAAATTATAGAAATGCATTCGTTGATAGTAGGTGATAGTGGTGTTTTTACAGACGTATGTATGTATAAAGTGGCTTACAGAAGATTAGAGGAAGGCGGACGGATAAAGAACGGATGCAGGGAAGCAAGAGGAGAGGAAAGTGGAAGGGAAGATGAAAAGCGCATCGGTCGAGATAATGAGGACAAAAGAGCTGAAATCCAGTAGATCGTTGGGTAGGTGGATCGGTGGATCAGCGAATCAACGGATCAGTAAATCGAGGAAACCAGGTTGGAAAAGGACGAGTCTGTACAAGGAACAACCAAATTCGTGTGTTTCCAACTTCGAACCGTGCTCGAACTTGCTCGGAGGCCGAGTAATTAACGATATTTCAGGGGTAATTAAACGCATCCAATCTAGCTGAAGGGTGGGCTGCTAAAGGCCTTCAGCTTCAGAAGTTCGAAGACGGTACTGCTCGAGGAAACCGCATTTTGTATGCACCCTCTACCCTCCAAGAAACCACTCTATTGCCAGCTTCTCTTCTATCATGCTCTCGTCATCTCTCTTCTTTTCCCTTTTTACTGTTATTCCTCCCCTTTTTCCTGTCTTTTTCTTTCTTTTTCCTCCACATTTTGCCTATATCTCGCCACGTGTAAGTTAATATGTATTAATATGTACTAGTTATTTTCATTGATCTTATTTTAGGATTTCGTTTAATCGAATTTACATTTAGAACTAAATAGAGGTCAAATTCAATAGTCTCTCGTTTTAGTCCATTCTTGTTTTATATATTAGTAATAAAAAATTCTAAGAATAATTGAACAATAGCAAATAT
The DNA here is from genome assembly GCF_011392965.1 of Frieseomelitta varia. Taxonomy (NCBI): domain Eukaryota; kingdom Metazoa; phylum Arthropoda; class Insecta; order Hymenoptera; family Apidae; genus Frieseomelitta; species Frieseomelitta varia. The sequence goes on along the minus strand of NW_025109981.1, from coordinate 625,989 downwards.
GAATGAAAATTTGAAGCAGTTCTCATGAACGGTTTATAATACATCCTCGCTCAAAAATCTTCGGATTAACATTACATTTCTTTCAAACCTGGAAATAATAATTTATGCAAAAAAAGAATCTGTAAAAAATTTTATCTACAATGAATGCTGAATTTAAAAAACAAAAAGTATTCTAAGAATTTTGAGCAGAAGTTGGACTTACAGATTAAATGATATTCTTCATTATATTCTTTTATGATAATAGATGATATTCACACTTAATACTTTTTTAAGATTAAAATCAAAAAACTTATTACAAATATTATTAAATATTGTGTATACTGGAGAATATTCTCAACAAAATTAATTATTTTGATCAATGTTTCAGAAATTTTATCAATCGCGACGGAGAGAGAGAGAACCGTGCAACCTTGGATGCATCAGCAGTGCATCAACGTCAATATGCATCATTTCGGACATCTGCTTTAAACATGAATTAAGGTAAGTAACTACTTTATTAATAAAATCTTTGATTTTTTTGGATTTTGAAACTGTTACGTAAAATTTTCGCCAAATGAAATAAAATTTATTCTTAGCTGATTAGACATAGGATCGGTGAATGTTAATATTATTTTATTTTTATTTCGAATTAATATACATATTATTTAATTTTAATAATTATATTCGTTTATGTACGAAATCAAAGTTCCTTTTATAACTACCTTATTCTTTGAATAACTACCTGTAGCATACAATGTGCGCACTGAGAGCATTTTACATCTGTATATACAAATTGTGCAGATGAATTAGATAATTCTATATATGTATTGTTGTATATTTTTACAACGTAGATATTTCACTTAATTGAATTTTTAAGTGAATTGATTCAAATGCTCATTCAAATACAGGCATTTTTTACTTTTAATAATAAATTTGCATATCAGTACAATAAAGTGACTAAACTAATAATAATAAAATTTATTTATATCAAAGAAATTTATGCAAAAATGCTGTGTTTTAATTATTTAGTACATTTTAATCTTTAAACTAGAATACTTGAAATTCTGATAATTTTAAAGCATTTTTTATTTCTTTATAAATTTCTTTATAATTTTTAGCAAGGAAATTACTTTTAATAAATTCAATGAGCAATTTAAAGCAAATACGTTTGAATTGAGCATCTTGAAAATTATTGTCTATATTATTATATCTAATTATGAATATATGTATATGTTTCATATGTCAATGATAAATTATTAAATTTGTCATTTCCAAATATATAAATCTCGATCTATTATATTCTCTTCATTGTCACTGAATAAAGATGAAAATGTTTTATCAAATAACATTATTAATTTTCGTTTGAAACGTATCATAAAATATTTCTGTAATCATCAGAAATATTAACTTTAATATTGCATAGAAGACATTTTCAATATCTGTTAAAATTTTTTGCTTAATAAAAAGCAGGTATATTGCAAGAAACGCCCAGATTTTATTAAAATTTTGCATGTGATTTTACGGTATAAAGTAACGTATATGTTTTATCCAATAAAATGTTATTAATTTTGAAAAATACTTGAAAAATACTTTCGTAATCATTCGAAATATAAACGTTAATAAACATAAAACCCAAATTTCATAAAGACTTCGTAATTATGATGGTTGAATGCAAAAAAATCGGCGAATGCAATTTATAGTGAAACTAATATACTGCTCTTAGTGTAATAATTCAACGCATGCGAAGATGTACGAGTTGTATTAAGAAGTTGAAAAGAGAGAGACAGAATATTGGTTTGAAACATGCACCAACCACTAGTTAACGAAAGAGAAAGACCCAGGGAAGGAGAAAGAGGAAGGATTGGTAGAGAGAGGAGGGCGGTCTGGTAATGTGACTAAATGAATCCACTAACGGGGTTGGTTTTGCAGTAATGGAAGGGGTAATTAAAACCACCCTTCTGCGGATGCGGACCGAGCTAGATCCACTCTCCAGGGCCGCAATTCCGCGATAAACTAAAATTATTCAGCAATGAACTTCCATTGGTAGTTGTTCGCTATCCTTTTTCTCTTAGTGCATATGTTTCTGTTTATTTTGTCAATCTCTTTTCGCGTGAAAGTAATATCAAACCTTGTCTTAATTGCTATTAATCGGAGTTTACTCGAGTTTCAACGCGTAATCAGTTGCCATTGAAATATAATTCTCAAATGATATTTGATACAAGAAAAGTTATTATAAAAAAAAGAGAAAGAGAGAGAGAGAGGGAGAAAAATCCTTTTGAATATTTAATTTTGTTATTTGTTTTAGTAAAGTATGATAGTTATATCGAGCAAATATTTCATTTATGATAATTTTCACTGCAATTCAAATCGAAAGGACAAACTTATTAGAATTATATGTTTAAGTGTCATCAGATATATAGTAAAAATTACATGATTTAGTTTGATAATACGTTGACAACTGTACTACAAATATCACGCAAAATACAACGAAGATATTGTGCAAGCTAGAAATTACTTTAAACAAATAATCGATAAAATTGACATGACGAAAATTCAAGGTAGTTTAATTTTATAGAAAGAATGATTAATTAACGATTCATATGACGAGTGATTTAAGTAGAAGGGTAACATTGAACGTACGAGGTATGATGAGAAATTCTAGAGGAACCGGCGGCCCTGGAATTCTCGATTCAGTCGTCGAGGGAACTGCGGCAGTGATGCTTTGCAAAATGGAACTGATTAACAAAGATTCAGAAAGGCGCGCATCCAATTTCCCCATTCTTCGTAAAACCATCCTCTAATTATCGGTAATTCACTTACCAGCTCATACGATCGAGTCGACACGCTTATTCTGATCTCCAGAGACGTTCTGTTCTTTGCCGTAGCAGCTCTAATTGTAACGAGCATACTTCAACTTGTGCTTCGGTATCTTTTTCAACGTAGCTAAATAACGTTGACTCTTACATTATTATCGTGATTACCTGACAGTCGATATTTTCTATCCGTGTTAAGAGAAGTAAATTATTTGTTTCGTTCGAATAATATTTAATAATTAACATTCGATTCAAATAGAGAATAAAGAGGAATTTTATGATTTAGAAAGAGATATTAAAATCTCGGTCGTTATCTGCATTTCAATCGAATTATTTCTACTTTGGTCAATAGAACGGAGTATATTCATAAAGTTAATAAGATAAAAATCAACGTTGCCGTAATATAGTTATTAATAAAATCACGTTTCCTCGAAAAACATTTCACAAAAAATCCCGGATGTTTGCCCCGAATATTCTTTTTATCAAAGAAGTAATAAGACCCAGTGTATGAAACGTGCGTGAAAAAGATATTCATACGTGAAGTTCATACTGCATGAAAAAAATTGCCTGGATACCCATAATGAAACACTATCCTTTATTAAATCACTGTTATTCTATTTATAAGCTGTACAATTTAATCCTCCCGTACAGTTATTCAATTATAATTGAAAAAGAAAGTGCTGTTGAGAAAACGAAACAGTAATTAAAGCAGCGTCGTTTTCCAACATATGTATGCATATATGTAAATTTTATATGCTTATGAAATATATATACAAGCGAAACAAATAGGGTATATTTTTCTTTATTCGACATCGATGAGCACAAGCTGGTAGAGACATTGTCCAAAGGTACGAATAGCCACTAACTTTTCTCTAGAGGGTTGCTCGACAAATACAAGCTCCGTCTAGTGAGGAAGGGGTGGGAGGCAGGGTGAGAGGGGGAGGCGGGGCGTAATCAATGAATGGACCAGGCGGACAAACCTTCTGTTACAAAAGCCTGACATTTTTCGGCTTTTCAGTGTCATTACCATAATAATGCGAATAAAAGGGAATTCTCGGAGTCCAGACTACTCTCCTTCACTTCCCGCTTGTTCACCTTCAGCCCCGGGAGAAGATGGTACTAATGAATAGATTTCTTCTAGCTGAAGTATGCTCGACATAACGATGGAAAAAAAAGAACTCTCTCTTTCCTTTCATATTTATTTATATTTATTTATTTCCATGGAAACAGTACCCGCTCTAGTTTCAATGTACATACTTTCTGCACTGTGATCATTTTGCTGGCAAATAGTAATTATACACATTCGAGGAACATGTCACAACAGTGTCTTCCTTATCCGAATGTTCTGTTGTTCGAACAGGATATTTACTAGTAATAAATGTCTTTTCTTCTATTAATTTATTTTATATTATATTGCGCAATTATATTTCATAATTACAACAAAGTACTTACTCACTATTCAAAAGAAATATAAGATACGAGATTTTATTGAAATAAACGATATTGATAAAGTATAAACATAAGAGAAAACGTAACGTTTCATTTATGAATGGCGAAGATTTAGCAGATACAATTTTTCTTTTATACAAAGTAAAACGTTAACGAAAAAAATTGAAGCAGCTTGTGAAAAACTGAAAAAGACTTGTGGTCTACGCCGAGAAATGGACTTCGATGATTCGGAGTACAAAAAGAATGTAATGTCTACCGAATTACTTATGCAAAAAAAAAAAAAAAAGAATTTCAACGATAAAAAAGATATAACAGTTCTTAAATATCTGAAATAAACTGACAAGTTTCTCGATCTCCGATTTATTATTGTTCTATCATCTAAAAATTCTATTAACCGAATACCTTTGTCTCTCTATTCCGATATGGAAAGTTCCGCTGTATTTATGGTTCTTTAACAAGCTATATCCGAGATTACCTAAAGATGAAACTTTTCACGCATTAATTACGGAAGGAAACAGCCGAAGAAGAATTAGAAGAGAGAAAGATGGAAAGAGAGTGGCGAAGAGGTCTTGCTATAGAAGACAGGGAGATGACGGCGGCGAAGGATGTGGAGGGAAAGGAGGGGTAGTTATGGAAAGGTAGAAATGCAATGCAATTCGTAGTTTTCATTGTCACGCGACAGAGCTACCGTGATTCTGGGGTGGAACGTGGCTTAGGAAGGGTAGCGGTTGGCGAACGAATCACAGTAGCGAGGGGAATGGAGGTTGTACAAGCGGTCCGTGGAATGAGAAAACATTAATCTAGGCATGTTTTGCAATCTCACCACCACCACTCCCACCACCACCACCTCTCCCTCTCCCTCTCACCGGTCTACCTACATATAATGGAACACTGTTATTGCTACGTTATGGCGTGCGCACAATGTTCGTTTCGACGTCAACCCCTTTCCACCTTTCTCTCTATCTTCCTTTCCTTCTCTCTCTTACTCTACTTATCGTACCTGAAGATATACACTTATATGTATGTATGTATGTATGTGTGTGTTCTCTCTCTCTCTCTCTCTCTCTATATTTTCATCTATAAATATACAATATTCAGTACATTATAAGTACACACAAATGTACAGTAATACTGTGTTTGTATATTACGCGTACACACCGTCGCTTGAACATTGCATTTTTAATGCCTTCGTGTTTTTTACATATATATATGTTAGTATATACATTTGCAGATGTATTGTATATAGGTATAACAAACGTATACATGTTTGTAGTTACACGCACATTCACAGGCGAGAGATTCGCGGCGGTAAGATTAATACATCGAGAATAACGAGAAAATTTCTTCATCTCGGTGGAATGGATAGAATATGGTAGCTTGTGTTGCTTGTAACAGGATGAGAGATAGCAGAGATGTATGTATACATATAATAAACGTAAACAATATACGAAGGTATTAAAATGTTATATGTTCAAACGAAGGTGTCTATACTATTTATAGATGTACATATCTACTTATATAGAGTGTTCTAGCTTTTGTTGTTCAAAAATGCTAGCTAGTATTGTAAATATAAATAAGAAAAATAAATACAAAGAAAAATAAATATAAATAAAAATAAATACAAATAAGAAAAATATATCATAGTTATCAGGAAAAATATAAATTCTTGCTTTCTCAAAAATTGTACAAAGTATATAAAATGCAAAGTAAAAACTGACGAATTTTTCGTTCGATAAACGATAGAGACAGATTACTGATATTAATGTTTATTCTGGACATAAACGTAGGAAAGAAAAAATTGAATCTTTAATTATAATAAATTACGAATTCTTTGTATTAATTTTTGTTTCTTCAAAGTTTTTCATAAACATCTAAACTTGGTATAACTCGATATGAGAACACGAAATTGATCTTTTATAAATTATCGATTTTAATGATCTTTTAATCAACAAAAGCTAAATCATTTTTTAATAAATTGTTTATTAGGTGATGTTTGTATAATATGTTTATCATTATTTTTATTCATAACATTTGCTGGCTTTCCAGAATGTTACATTAATATTCGGATAGTACACTATTTTCTATTGCTTTGTACAACAGAAAATATAAGTATCACGCTTATTGTAATTCATCCTTACGAAAATACGAAATATTTATTTTAAATTAAACACACATATTTTAACCATAGTTAATATAATAATATTTTAATCATAGTTAAGCTCTTAACGCTTATATCCATGGTATAGGCATACAGTCACATATATAAGTAGAAACGTTCAGTCAAACGTTCTATGCCAGACTGCGATATTTACAGGCAGATCCAATCGATCATATAGAAAAAAAACATTTTATTTGACAAAAGATCTTATTAAGAAATAAGAGAGATAATTAACCATATCGCAAATTCTGATAAATTAGTTTTATATTAAAAGGAAAAAAGAAAAAGATGTCTAAAAAAAAATAAAGTTATATAGATTTTGAAAATATGAAAATATTTATTATAACATTGGAAAACATGAATAAATCAAAAAATCTCAAGTACTTACATATTAAATATTACTAAAATTATAATCAAAATAAATCTATTCGTATATTCTTTTAAAGGAAACATTGTTGTAAAATTGTCGAAAATTTTTTTTCTCTTGAAATTTCATTTTAGATTTTAATTAACTTTTACATTTATTATATATTATTTCTTCTATAAAATTTAATACGAATAATTCATTCAATCGTTCGATGAAATTTAATATTCTCGTAAATAAGTAGAACTACTAAATGATATATTATCAACAGAAATACTAATCATGTCCTGCTGTTTTAACAATCACTGTAGGTCTCGACGTAGACCATCATTTCTTTTCTCTTTTATCGCACAACAATGATGACTAGCTAGCGAATGATAACGATAACGAAGGTGTTCCTTCGTAACCTCGCCTCCGCTCGTTTTTCTCATCCCGCGCTCCTTCTTTACTCTTGTTTTTTTTTCCTTTTTTAATGCAAAATGAGAACGAAACGGAAACATAGAGGAAGAGACGAATGAAGGAAAGAGAAAGAGGAAGAGGAAGAAGAGGTGTCCATGCGTGGATTTGCGCATCGGCACTTCCGTGGATGCAACTCGGAATCGCCTCGATGACGTTAAAAGGAGACTCGATAAACGGGTCGCATTGTCGCATTATGAAGAAAAGGGGTTGCTGCCTTTTTTTCTCGCTTCCTTTCTCTTCTTTCTTCTCTCTTTTTTTTTTTTTTTATCAGCTACTCCGTCACAAAAGTATGCTTGATGGAAATGGTTTCCTCTCGACAGGTTTCAAACAAGAAAAGTAATCTCCTTAACGATAAGAATTAAAACTAATGGTAATTCGTTTACTCTGTTATCAAGCTGTTTTACAGAACGTGTTAATTTATGAAATAAAAAGTTCCAAGTGCTTGTGCATCTCACATCTTTTACTTTACGTAACGTAACGAAACATAGAACCAAAAAGTTTGTAAAGACATTAACAATTGGACAGTAATCTTCAATATCCGAATTAATAAGAACAACATTCGATTTAATAGGATCGTTTGGATAAAGGACTAAATTTGAATGAAAAAAAATTTGTTGAGAAATTAATGAAATGGTACCTAATTTTTAACATTTGAATTAACATTTCTCAAAAGTTTGCGGGAAAAATGCTAGCTCGTAACACCGCGAACGATCCCGTATATTTATATATTTGTACATATTCTGTGAATTTTCTGAATTCTTCCATTTCTAAACCAGTAAATCACAGCATATTTATAAAAGACGTTTACAGTCGGAATTTTCGTTATTTATCGAATGTATACGACGAACATTTGTGTGCAAATGATAAATATCAAAAAATTAATTAAATATCTAACACCTAATTAAACACAAGATTCTTTGAAATTCCACTACAATATATACATATTGTACTTATTAGCAATCCAATTCTTTTACCTATCGTTACCCAATATATTCTCCAGAGACCTGTGAACAATCCGAAGTTTGTAGCATTGTGCCCATTGTTAACGTAGCGAAACACGTTATCAGAAATGAATATTCCTTGGCTACGCGCTAAATAAACGAAAGAGAGAGAGAGAGAGAGAGAGAAAAGGAGGAGGAAAACGTCGGTGCGGTAGGGGGGAAAGCTAAGGGACAAAAGCGGAGATTTTTAATCTCCTTTCGTTGTAAAAACGAAGAATCGCCCCTCGCCTTCGTTTATTTATGCATTTCATAAAAACGGCCGACCGAGGTTGTATTATATTCGATTCTCCTCGAGTCTGACTACCATCCTCTTCTACTGATCGCGAGTCTGCGCAGCTCTTCTAAAGAGGGCTCTACGTTAATGTATAAATGAATAGAGTACCGGTGCTGTTACTCCCTCTACTACCTTCTTCTTACTCTTACAGAGGGTGGTGCTGATGGTAGTAGCGGATGTGGCGGTGGCGGCGGCTGCGACGACCACGCCGCCACTCGTAGTGGGGGTAGTCGGGCCGTTGGTGATGGTGTTGGTGCTGATGCTGGTGCTGATGCTGATGCTGATGCTGATACTGGTGCTCGTGCTGGTGCCCGATGCTACTAGCGTAGCTGGTAACAGCGACGATGTCGCTGTTGGTACTGATCCCGGTACTGTTACCATAGCAGGGAACGGGGCGGGAATCTACATAGCTGGGAAGGGACGAGTTATAAAAACCTTTGTGATTTTGCTGACAAAGATTGGATGAGCCTGCACAGGATTCACTCCTCGCTTATTTCCTTTACTTCATAAAAATTACCAGCTGGAATAAATATCGGCATGCGCGTGAATAAAATTGTAAAATAAGAAGTAGTAATATAATATACTGGTATTGTAGTAACATATAGGCATATGCGTACGTTAAATTACATAATATAATAATAATGTAATATTATGTACGTATAGTAGTTATAATGTTTTTTTTTTAATACGTAATCTCATCTTTTTATGGGACGATTGATGAAACATTTGGTCTGCTTCGAGTATTAAATTAACGTATAAGTATCAATATTTAGCTAAATCTAAATCGTAAAATCGGTCATTCAACAATCTAATATGTCCTATTAATTGATTAATATTTTGACTGATTATTATTGATTAAGAAAAATATATATGATACAACTTGTCTTATTATAAATAACAAATGAACAGCTTAAATATTCGTGAAATAAATAAATAAGGTAAAGTAGATATAGTAAGGAATAATAAGCTCAAATAAAAGAAAAAGCGATTCTGTAGAACTTCAATATTTTTCTAATTAATTGTATTATTTTATTATTCTAATATAAATAGTACCAATTGAAGATATATACCAGAATCTGCAAAATATCAAAAATGTTTCTTTGAATAAATTTCGACAAAGGTACATCAATAAAATATGCAGTCAAATACAATTGTGCAATATAATAGAAAACGACAGAAAGAGAAAGTTTCGGAAGTATTCTAACTTGTAGTATCATTCTACTATTCTAATATAACACTACCAAAATTTCAAAAACATTTTTTCGAAAAAATGTTAAGACAGATACATGTGTAGTCGAACACAATTATTTAATACAACGAAAAAAGTAAAAACGACTAAAAAAAAAAATAGATATGCAAAAAGAAGAGAATGAAAGAAAGAAATAAAGAACAAGTTCTGGGGGATGAAATGCGGAACACAATGGAAATGTTGTAGAAATGATAACATCCGGTTGTCTGGCCCGTCCTGTTGATCTCCCTGGTAGCACTATGGTTTCATGTGCACCCTTGTTGTAAGGGGTTGGGGGCGGTGGTGGTAGGGGGAGGACGTGGTTTCGTTGATTAAAATAACCTCGTCAGTGTAGTCGTTCTGTTGTACAACTAGTCGGGGGATGATGAGTAATCGTCTGGCTTAGGAAATCGTCATGACAAGGGCATCGGACAAAACGAGGGGCGGAGAGGAGAAGAGCTGCAGGTCACCCGTTCAACAAGATCAAATACGAATTAAATAAACGATAATAATTAGACTGCGGATTTTGATTGCGCTTCTGGGAAATTTAAAATTACAAAATCGTGTAAAATATAGGCAACGTAATATATAAAATTATAGAAAATATACGAGGTATGTTATTTATCATAACATTCAATGAATGAAATCAATTTCTGCTTACAATTAGATTCCATTTGTTTAATTAATATTATATAAAAATACAAGTTTACACAAAAGTTCGAAGTTTAATAATGATACAAATTTAAATCTTATCTTTTAAGTAAGTAATTCGAAAATTATATAATTATGTATATTTTCTCATTCGTTAAATAATTTAATGACAAAAAAAATAATCAACGAGGCAAACGAAATGGTTTGCACGAACGAGTATTTAAATAATTAATTAATTATAGAATATTTAATGTACGAAGTAAAACTAGTCGTACTTTAAAAGTGAGTTGTCTTAATTTTTATCATAATTCTTTTATTAGTCCCCATTATTATTACTGTTTTGTTCAAGCTTAAGTTAAGTTCAAGAAATTTACGATTTATAAAAACAATAGTTATACAATAGTTATGCAATAAACGTATACAATATTACTTATAATAAAATGTATCAGTTGTTTATAAGTCATAAATTTAATGTTGAATAAAAAATAATAGCAGTAATAACAATGAAAGCAAAATTAATAAAAAAATTATAATAAAATAGTCAGGTATTCGTAAATTTTACTTGAAGCAAATAAGAAAATAATTCTCTAGAAGTTTAAATAAGGGATGAATTTCACAAGGGAAAAATTAATGGAAGGCAATTGGCTGTATGATAGGGGCGGTCCTCGTCGTTAATATTCTATCCAATAAATGGACCTCAACGACCCCATTTTGTCTGGCAACCTGTTCCTAATTTTCTCCCCATTAAATACATCCGCTTATTTAATACGTACACTTGTACAACCTGACAAATGCAGTTTACGAATATATATATATATATACATAAATTATAATATTATCTTTCTAACATTATTGGCTTTTCGTAAACGAAACAGAAATTACCATTTTTGATAGTAAAACTGGATTTTCAATTTTATAATATATTTACGAAAATTAAATACATAATTACGCAATCTCAAATCAGCTTTACTTAAATAAAAAATGTAACAAAAATTATAAATGATCGAAGCACAAAGGAAAATTCTTATTATTTACTAGTAACCATTACTAGTTCATATTAAGCTTTGAAAGATTAAAATAAGATTAATATAATAATTTAAGATTGATAAAACGATGCTCTAAATTGAAAATCTAATTTTACTACCGCAACACATAATTCTTATTTATTACTAACTATTCGTAGTGAAATATCAGTATGTTCATGTTAAAAATTGTGAGAAAAGATTAACTCTTAACTGGTATTATCGTATATTGAAAGCTATAAAATTTAAGTTTTACATTTCTTAAGTTCGAAATTTTTAATTTGATTTGTTAATATAATACAAATTATTATAATCATCTATGATTCCACGATATCACTTGAGGATTAGTTATAACATTCAGGTCAAATAACAATTTCTTGAGTTTAAAAAGGAAAAGAAATACAATTTACACAGGTCTGTTTTAAAAAATTAATCTGTCGTTTGCAAAGAATCATTTTACTTTGTGTTATCGCATTAGAATAAAATGCGCATTTTCATTCATTATTATCGTTAGGTCTTGAGGGAGGATTTATTATTTTGAGGGAATTTTATTTCTATTGCACTAATTACGAAAATACTGTATTTTTATAATTTGTAACAACTAATGTTTGTAATATTCACGTTTAGCAATTGTATTTCGCGAACGAATCGTAACGAACGTAATTTGATAATGGAAGAACACTGTGTTTTTTAGTTAACTGGCACACAGCAAAATTTCATATAAAGAAGAATAATGTATTGATTAAATATAATTTTTTATATTATAATAAATTTTTTATATACTATATTTTTACTTATTATATATTATATTTAATCAATTATTTGATTAAATAACGTATTAATGATTAGAAAACAATTATGTACAATTTTGTATACGTATGTGCAATAGAAATTCATATAATATTTATAGATCTATGATATATCTTTGCGAAGGCTAAACAAATGATAAGTAGACACATCGAAATCACTATCGTAATTAAACATAATGTAACATACATTATACAATAGGCTGCATTTTCATCAAGTCTTTCGTAACTGCAGAAAAGTAGATCAAAGAAAGAGTAATAAATATACGAGTGTTAATAATTTCTCTTCAACCTTTCTCTTCCATTTCCATATTTGTTACTCCGCCTTTATATGTAAGTGCATTTAATCACAAACATCTTTACAATTTGCCACAAGAAAAACGTGGCAACGATAATTTTATACAAATATGTGAATAGAACGTGAAAATCTGAGAACGAGATAATCCATAATTTCATAAAATAGAATTACATTTGATAAAAGAGTTGAATAGACATATATTACCGCAGAATAAACAACCGCTATTAACGTTGGTAAAAAAATATCTATCATAATTAAAACTAATACTAATTTTTAATATCTCTCCTGTCATCCACCACGGTGTCTCTAATCAAAACAAAACAATTAATAAAATACATAATCATAATGAAATTAATATAAAAATATTTCGCTAGTATTTGGATCATTAAAGTAGCGAGAATATAAAAAGAGAAGCCAGAATAAGAGAGAGTGAGAAAAGGGTAGAAAGAAAGAGAGAGAGAGAGAGAGAAAGAGAGAGAGAGAGAGAGAGAGAGAAAGAGAGAGAGGGAGAGAGAGAGCGTCGTCCAGAAAGAAAGACTCGGCGGACAATCACAGAGAAAATCAGATGGAAAGGGAAAAAGAGAAATACAGCGTAGCGAACAGAAAGGCTCCGTACAGGAGGCGAGCATAGAACGCCAACGAGAGAAAAAGCGAGAGCAAGAGAGAACTGTACTCAGTGCATGCAATCTTTTTAATTATGAAAACACGGCTTTGTGTTTCATTTTGTTTTGTCGTCAGGGGCGCTATTCTATTCGGGCCCTTCTCCTTCCTCATCCGGCTGGTTCTTCCTTTTTTTTTTTTTTTTTTTTTTTTTTTTTTTTATATTATAACGCGCGCGCACCCGAAGTCAGGAGAGGGTGTGCAGGGCTGGATAGGGTTCAGGAGAGGGGCAGAGATAGGGCAGGGTGAGATTGCTTTAGTAATGAATTACATGGCTTCGGGGTATGTGCCTGTCTGATGCGCTATACGAATACCGAGCATCACTTTCTGGCTTTCGCTACGGCTCCTATCACTAAACTCGCGCGCCTCCTTCCTCCATCTCTTCTTCTTCTTCTTCTTCTTCTTCTTCTTCTTACGTTTGTTCTTCTATTTCCTCGCTTCCTCCTCTTCCTCCATCGACTTTTCTCGCTTCCTTCTTCTCCTCCCCTACTCTTCGTCACTTTTTATTTTTTTATTTTTCAATTTTGTCCTTTTCTTCCCGATTTTCCAAATTCTCATATCTTTTTATTCGCCCTACGTTAAATTGATAGTTCGAGATTTCTTAACCCTTATTTCTTTCCATTTTATGTATCTTCAATCAGTACTTCGAAATCATCAATTCTTATATCTTTTCATTTGTTTTATTTTAAATTAGTAAAATTATCAATCGTTGAAATGAAGCTTAACATTATCAGACACCTTTGTACACGTTCTTTGGATCATTTTCAGTTCTACATGTATGCATGATTTTTTATTTCAATTTTTATGTTGAGAGTTTTTAAATTTCATCTTCTTGTTTGCTAAAATGAAAGCAAGATTGAAATATAAAAATTCGATGATTATAGCAGAATTAAATTCAGTTGGCATACTTAGTATTAAAAAGAACAAAATATATATATATTTTGCCATTTATTGCGATTTTGCTTATAGTTTTATTCGTTCACTACGTTTCAATTCATTTTTTATTTCTTCTTTTGTATTAAATACGTACCTACTAATAATATACTATATACTACGTACCTATTAATAATATACTATATTTATAATATACTATACTATAATACTATATTTATAATATACTATATAACCTACTATATTTATAATATACTATATTATATTATAAATACGTATTTGTATACAACACAATATTGAATTATCTACATGTAGTTAATGATTAAATTTTATGCGTTCTGAAATGAATTTTTATTGCGATTTTATATTAAAATGCGTAATTAATATCTTTGGCCATCTTACTGCTAAGCAATATACATTCACATTAAATCATTGACAGAAAAGCAATAAATTTACAAATTTTAACAATTATTAAAAATTTATCTATTATGGCTCATCTTAATTCATAATAATAAGTACATAATTAAAGTTATTCAAATTGCTTGGATATTTCTTTGAGGTAATAATCCTCCTTTTAAATAATCTTAACAAATAAATTTTACATCAAATATTTTATATCTATCACTTCATTTTCATTTATCTTATTTTCATCGCAGCAACCGTATAACATTTTCATCCTGCACGACAATCTAACAGGCATAATTTATAGTTATAACCTCGATTCGAGATGAAAGACCAAAAAGTTCGGGCTTCATCAAACTTGGAGCATAAAATAAAATATTAAACAGGCGTTGCTATTTTCCAGGAAAATTACCAACGAAACAACGAAAGTAACTGGCAGACAAAATAAAATAATAAATTGGATAAACGAAGGAGAGTTTCGAGAATGCAGATCCGAAAAAAAAAAAAAAAAAACGAGAGGAAATCTTGAAAAACCAAAAATTCACGTATCGCCCTCCTTTGGAGGAAAAATTCTGCGCGCTACGATTTAGTGAATTTTCCACAAGAGGGGTGTGTACTTGTCTCCATGGAAGTGGTGCCGCCCCTAAAAGGGATGGACCAATCCCGTGATATAAACCAACCCCTGTTCCGCACATAACTCAGAGCTTGATCGAGGGTGAACTCTCGAAAGGAGACTTCAGTTTTCTCGGTGTCGTCTATCGAGAACGATAAAACGACTCTATCTCTCGCAGTGAGATTCGCAGGGTAAAAAAGAAAAAGAAGGGAAGGAAATCGCAAAACTATATCCCTGATAGTTTTGGCGAACAAGCGGTCACGAGAGGATGGCAGGCCCGTATTTATCACCCTTAGGCCCTCAGGCTGATTTGCTTACCGAATATATGTTTGGAAGACGTCGTCAGGTCAGTGTACGTTTCTTTTTCGCTTCGTTTTACTTTCATTTTTTTATATTTTGACACATTCGTGTGCTTCTATTGTTAAAAACAATATCGTGTTCGATTCCTCGTAGAACCTTTATGTTCGTATTTTTCCCCGGCGATCTGCTGTTCTTCTTTCGTTATTAACCCTTTGGATGCTTAAAATGAAAAAAAAAAGTTTAATACTGAATGAGGGGCATATAACAAATTAAAAATGCATGTATGATATATGTTTTGATATATGTTTAATTATTTAATATAGTGTAATATGTTATCCTCCAATCAGTAAACTAATTATTTTATTATTGATTATAAAATTATCTGTAAAATAGCTTAATATACACTCGAAGGATTAATAGACTGCAGATTTATATTTTATTGAAAACGTAGTAAAGAAAGCTTAGTAGAAATGAGTAAAAAGAGTGGTCCAATTTAGGAGCCGATCCAAATTAGGGAATTTTCCTCTGGAATTTTTACTTGTTATTATTCCTTTCGTTGTTAATTTATCAAGGGCCAGCTTTCATTTGCAATCCTACCAATCCACTACCAATTTCATTTATAATTCTTCTTAAATTCTTCAATTTATATTGTCAAGTTTTCGTTTTTAATGTAAAATGAGAGTCCAAGAATTCGTTCAATATATTTTCCATTACTATATCTTCTACCTATATAATTTTATGAAATTTCAAAAGATCAAAGTTTTTATTCATTTGTTGCAATTGAAAAATACTTTAGACACAAACGGTGATATACAAAATGATAAATAAAGCAATAAATAATTTGTGATCAATGATTTACATGTGAACAATTTCTGTTATTACAAAGAGAAATTTTATTTATCAGTTCTACATTATGTTTACATTCTATTATAAATCATTTATTCTATTATAATCATTCATTCATTTATTTTTTAGAAAATTATACTCGATTCATTTATTTTGTGTCGGGAGTCTAAGTATTTCACGCTCAAATGTGTAAAATGATTTTTGTAGTTTGTAGAATGTTATGTGATGTATTTTTAAAGAATTATAAACGATTTATCATCAAAAATAATTAGCTGCAATTAGCTATAAGTGTTTTGTTATTATATTAATAGATAGAGATGAAGATATCTTCATTTGTTTGTAATAAAATAGTATAATTTAATAGACACATCTGTTACACACCTAATAACTACTCAAAATATGCATAAAATTCTCTATTCTATAAGTAATCTACTGTATGACTTTTATTTTAAATATAAAAATTATTCTAATTACGATATACCAACTATTGTGAAATTAACAGTAACAACCAATGTCAAATATACATATGTAATAAATATTCCAGATACAAATAAATTATAGAAAAAGATTATAGAAAATCTTAAAAAATTAATGAAAGTATCATATTTTATTAATAGTTATTTCTATTAACTTTAATGCTTATACATTGTGCTTCTGAAATAAAAAATTCATTCATTTATGATTTTTCTTTCTGTCGATGAATTTTTCGCTAAAGTTTGAAGTATTTTCTTATTATAGCTTTCATGCATGCTTTTTTTTCTATTTCTTATTTTCCAGACTTCTAAAACAATTATGTTTTACATACGTACAAATGTTTTACATACGCATGCATATTAAACATTGCATTAATGCATAATCTGTATAAACAAAATGATATTAAATAATAAATAAAAAAATCTACTGATGTTTATTCAATTTGAATTTCATGATTTATCTGTCGTACATTATCTAAATAGCATTTCGCTAGTGTACAATATTTAGATATAATTACGTATAAAAATGTATTTGATCACATACGTATCTATATTCATTGAGTAAAATAAATTTATAATCTCATGTTTTCGTTTAGTATTTCTATGCTATGCGATATCTTCTTTTTTAATAGTGAAGTGAAATAGGATGAGATAAAATGAAATAGAACTCTAATCGTAGTTCTTCTTCCTACTTTTTCGTACTTATCTACTAATAATGATGGTTCGAAGCTTTGTATATTCTAATATTTATATTAACTATATCGGTGGTATTCGCTTTTTAAAAATATATTATTACATCTTTCTTTATTTGGAAGGAAAATTACTAAAAATTATTTTTATTACTCTTTGACACATAAAATACACACACTTGTATATAATAATCAAGGGAAGTTCGGCAACTGAAAAATTTGAAAAAATTTGGAACTCTCTACAAATTTTTAATTTACATAATACTAATGACGGAATAATTATTTTTTTTTCCTGTTAAAGAAAGATTCTAAAAATGAAAACATCTCTCTAAAGAAATTTTGAGTTTCTATGTTATATGAGTGTATACTTACGAAATTATACAATATAAAGCTCGTTAAAACGGGCATTAATAGAATATGATGATTATAGAAAAGTTAGAAATTTTTGACTGGACGAAATATGTTACGTGATTTTCAAAAGAAACGGTAATACAATTCTCCATAAATATATGTACGTCTAATCTAATAAATACATACGTCTGACGTCCATGCGTCTGATGCTTATAGGATCATTCTACTTTAAGTTTTAAGAAAGATGTTGATTATTCTTAATCTACATAGTGTCACTCGAATATTTTCAATAAATTTTGATAATTATCGACCATAAATAGACACTTTTAACTTATCTTTTAATTTAACTTTTTTTCTATATCTAATATTTTATAAATCTTCTTTTTCTAATGGAACGTTCGGATGATCAATGAATTGTCAGTATTATCAATATTTTACGATTCTCAAAATTGTCGTGCGTAAAAGCAATCAATACTTTGTCATTTAATGTCAATATTGGTCGTGTGATTACTTACGACAATCTTGAAATATTGACAATATGCAATAAATATATTAATCGTTTGAATACTTCATTACAGAGGACGTTCCGAATTCCAATGTTAAAACTTTGGGAGCGTGTAGGGAACTGATAAATTAAAAAAAAATGTCTTTTAGAGATTTACTCACATTTGCTTCATCTTGGAGAAAATCACGAGAAAAGAAACAAAAAGATTTTCATTTTCACTTGTTACTTATTTATTTACATTTATTCATGTTATCATCTTAACTGTTCAAAATGTTGGTCACTTGCAGGAGTGCAAGCATCACATCGAACATATAGATATTTTTCTGATATTTGGTGCAATGCAGCTCGATTTATAATATAAAAAGTCAAAGTTTTTGATCCTTATTCCTAGCAATACTTTTTTGCCAGAAAAAAGAATTATTCCGTTATTGTTACGACGATAAACTATATTTGTGCAAAGTTTCAAATCTTTTTGAATTTTCTTTACAAATTAAAGGGCATGACATACGTAGATATTTAAATATCTAGAGTTATATCGAACATAGTAAATATTTAAATGTTAATTAATTTTACGGTAGTGTAAATATTATATTCATTAATGAATTGTTAATTATATCTGAGTAGAGACGCAATCGGACAACTTTCACTCCACAACAACTTCAGGAATTAGAGTCGCTGTTCCAGAAAACGCACTATCCGGACGTTTTCCTAAGAGAGGAAGTCGCTCTTAGGATTTCACTCTCAGAGGCTCGTGTTCAGGTTAATAAACATAAATACTTTTTTATTAACTTATATTCATTCTTATTTTTTTTTATCATTATTAAATTAACGGAGAAAGTTTTGGAAAGATTGTCTTCTACATATTATTTTATATATATGAAATCGAATTACTTTATGCTATTGCTGTTTAAATGTATATGAATGATTCATGTCATAATAACAATAATATATATACTTATTACTTATATATACTATTATACTTTATAATATAACACATAATTAAAATAGGTAGTATAATATATTAATGTATTATTCGTGAGAGAAAGATGCGAGTAATGAATTATTTGCTGTTTTAGGTTTGGTTTCAGAATCGGCGAGCAAAGTGGCGGAAACAAGCACGACTGCAATTGTTACAAGATGCATGGAGAATGAGATGCTTGGGATTAGGAAGTGCAGCACCTCTTCTTTTAAGGCCGCCACCGACAGCGTCGTTGGAACGACCTGATGCTGCAACACCACCACCGCCGCCACCGCCACCTCCTCTACCTCCACCGCCTTCAGCTTCTGCTTCTACCAACGGACCAACTCTAACCACCAGCAATGATAAAATACCTGACACTTCAACTTTATCCGTTTGCAGAGATTACAGAATTCTTCCACCCCCTCACGGGTAACGAAATAACTTTCTTTAATTGTATAATTTAATGCGACTAACTTACGAGTGATTTTCATAGAATACATTTTTCAGATCTTCTCTCTTTCTTTTATTTTCTAAACATGCATATAATAAAAAATGAATTATAGTGAAACTTTTTATTTTTTTTTTTTTTTTTTTATGTTATATGATTAGCTATGTGTATATGTGCGTTTTAAATTAGAACTTTAATTAACCTTTTCGATCTCAAAAAATCTAAAGACATTTAATAAAATAGGATATACTTCGTGCAATTTTGATACTTGTATTTTAATTGAAATAAAAACAATTCAATCATCCCTCTGCAGATTAAATCGGTAATACAAAAGTGTGTCCGCAAATGTCATTAGATAACAGGTCACTTGTTTTTACTACTACAAATTAGATAATGTCAGTTAGATACTTGGATATTCTTTATTACCAATAGTATTTCCAATACTACGATATTACCTTCTTTATATTCGAGTAACTTTTCGATTGCCATCGGATATTTTCAATAGAAGACATTATGATTCTTTTATTCTTGAATTTCCATTCTTATAAAAAAAAGGCAACTGTTATGTTTCAGATATTCTTTGACCTGTGAAAAATCTCCAGAGAGAATGAAGTGTGGTTGTGGTTCTCCACCTAGAATATGCGGCAGTCCAGTAGAAAGAGATATCAATTTAACCGTTAGAGATAGGCCTCAAGAGGCTGAGATGGATCTTACCGTGAAAGGTCCACCTCGACACACACCGATTGCTACTTTATTCCATCAGCTACCCCAACAAGAACTCAGTCCTTCGCAAAATGCTGACGAGCCTTTGGACGTTACACTTAATGCTAACAAAAATAATTAATTGTTTTTTGTTACCTTAGTTTTATATAACTTAGTTTTTTATTCGCGACTCATTTATTATTTCTTTGGTTTTTCACTGAAAAAGATAAAGTACGATGGACAAACCAGCTGTTAAGAAAACTTGTTCCAAAGATACGTCGTTGAAATTTCAAGTAAAATGCTATTTAAACTAATTATATTAAAATACGCATGTAGTTAGTTTAAAATTAAATATTTCCTTTATTGATAACTTTCATTTTATATTTACAATATTATTCTTTGGTCTGGACAATATTACATGAGCCAAACGTAGCACTTTAGATAGCCTCCTCAGTCTCTTATTGTTTTAATTGTCTCTTCTTGCTCAATATTTTACAAGGTTACAAAATATTTATTATCTTATATATATTTCTGTTGGGATAAACAAATATAGTTTATTTTCTTTTCCATATATGTAACTAGAAATGTACATATATATGTTTTCTACATTGTCTTTACTAAATTATATTCATTAATATAAATGTATTGGTAAGAATGACAATTGATCATATAAAGTGTACTATTTATTTTGCAATAGTTGAAACATTTTTTTTTCTTTGAAAAATATGAAAAGTAATGAACTTTGTAAAAGCTACATAGAAACGCAATAATGAACAAATTTTTTTTATAAAACAGACATTCGAAAAATATTTTAATATTAGTTTCTTATTTCTTAATTGTTACGACCTAGTCATAACTTTATTTTGTTATTAATAAATATTATTCATTGAAATAAATTCACATTTACTTACATTTTACTGATAACAATGTAAAATACGTTCTAAATCTTAAAATATATACAAGAAGCACTTTTTCAAAATTCTAAAACTAAAATAATTATCTTGTAAGATAGTATTACATATTGTTTCATGCAAACATTAAATACTTTTTTCGTTTGTATAAATATTACATTTTTAAATTGTTACCCTTTGTTAATTGTATTGCTAATAAAAAACTAATGCAATAATAATGATAAAACAGTAATTGTACAAAAGATTAACATTTTATTTTATTATTTAATGCGTATTATGATTTGATAGATAAAGAACAAAAAAAGTTTCAAATATCACCATTATGATACTGTGTTATTAATAATCATGTTACAAATTTTGATATTTAAGTAAATTTGAAAAAGTGATAGTATTTAATCTTTCAAACCAACCTATATTAGGAAATAAATACATGTTAACAAATTATATTTCGTAATTATGAATGCTACAAATTTAAGGGTCAATAAGTCAGACATAAACTATTTGATTTACTTCCCTTTATTTAATAAAAAATATTATTGAGTACTTGAATAAGTTTTCGCCGTTTTTTGTTAAAACTTAAGACTTTATTAACATAGAAAAATAAACAACACCTCATGTAAAGTATTTGCCGTCATTAGATATAAAATTTTGCCACTTTTCAGGCAATAAATGAATCCCATGATAAAAAAAACCTATTCTTTTGAAGCAATCCATTCATCAAGCTAATTTTTGATATCTTTGTAAGAAGTGAAGTACTGCTCTGAAAGACCATGCTGCATAAATCGAAATAGATGGTAATCTGATGGAACAAGGTTTGGTGAATATAACATATAACATATCCCATATAAGCCATTTTAACGCTTCCTTGACCAGTCTTGTTACGTGCGGTCGAGCATTGTCATGTTAAAAAATGATTTTATTATATCTTTTGGCATATTATAGACGTTTTTTCTTCAATGCATGACTTAAATTGATTATTTGCTTTTTGTAACGAACAACAGTAATAGTCTGACCACAGATCCAACAGTTCATAATACACCACGCCTTGTTGATCCTACCAAATACACAATATGATCTTACTTCCATGAATATTCTTTTTTCTCAGGTATCATAATGAATCCATTTTTTTTTTTCGTCGCCAGTAACAATTCGATGCAAAAATGATTTCCTATTCTGTCTTTGAAGCAACAATTCGCATATGGTTAAAATGAAATAATGGAGTAAGGCCTCTTGCAAGTGTTTTTTTGTCAGCACGAAATTTGACATTTTCAATGCAAAATTTGAAAAATTTGTTGTTGACAATGCACTTAAATGGCTTGTACTGAATCTTGAAGCTTGCTTATAATACTTGTATATAGATTCGTCAAACTACTGCATACAGTGCTGGTAATATCAACTATCAGTTGCGACGAAAACTTATTATTCAAGTCTCCAATATATCCATTTTAGAAAACATAATTTAGATTTACATAATTAAAAAAATATAATGTTACTAATTTCAATTTTTTAAATTTCTTTAAATAAAACAAAACATGTATTGTTACGATCAAAAAGATTAAAAATTAAAACCATATATACTACGAAAAGTTGTATTATTAAAAAGTTAATTCAATTTGAATGTTCTATTTTTGTTGAACATTTTAAGTGCAAATGCATGATACAACTCATACTGTTATTCAAATCAATTTTTTCCTAATTTTACAAAATTCATAAATTAACAATCAAATAACTTCAATCAATACTTAACAATCAAAACACAATAACATGAGCACTATAGATAATGCATTATTATTCTATATTTGACATACGTTGATACAATAGGTTTAACATACTTCATTATCAAAAATTTGGCAAACAGATTTTTCTCTGGGCCATACAAATGTTCACTTTAAATCTTTATATGTAGAATACACATTGTGTAAAAAATAATATAAATATCATTGATTCTTTATTTGCTTATCTTACTATATTTTACTGTAAGATATTATTAAAATTAGTAAGGATTAAATTAAAAAATTATTATAAAGAATCAAATAACAGAGATTACTTTTCCATAGCTCTACAGTTACATAAGGGCAATAAAGCAAAGGATGTTACGTCCACGTAACCTGAATTTGTCATTACCATTTAAAAAGTATTGTATAATACTGGCCTAAATTCCAACGCAGTGCTCCACAATGTAATTCTTGTGTAATAAGGGCTAATTTTATTCGCGAACTCGACTTTCAAGCTTTTTAAAAAATTAACAAATAATATTTAAAAAAACAGAATTATGTTAAAACGGGTAATAATCAATTAATAACAATTCGTATATTATAATATATAGAAAAATTTGTTTATCATATAATTGTATATAAAAAAAAAAAACTTTAATCTTACTGAAATATATAATACTGACCACTTATTATAAAATTAACAAAGTTAATTACATTTGATAAAATAAAAACACATTAAGGCAGTGAATTTAATATTATTAAATAAATGTTAATCTTTCTCTTAGTATGAAATTATGTTACACATTAATATTTCATAAAAATCAGTGATAAATAAACATTAAAATTAAATAACATATACCGTTAATTTAGATTAGTAAAATATTTTATAATGTATACAATGTATATACCATTAATTTAGATTAGTAAAATATTTTATAATGCATATAAAAAGGATGATGTTATTAGAAAAACAAAGTTAGTTTTAGCATAGTAGGCCTTCAGGAAACATTGGCATATTTTTTAAAGTTTTAGAATCATTTTCTCTTTTGTAATAAAAATTATTAGGCCTATTAACTATATTAAAGTATGTCAATGTTTATATAATATTCAGTCTTATGTTATCCTTTTACTACCTTTCACAAATGTTTTGTTTCATAAACGTATGCAAAAACTTCTGAAAATAAATATGAATATGTTAAAATAAATTTAATTTCAATATTGTAATAAGTAAAAATAATGAAAGAATTTTTATAATTCTTACTTTGAAAAATCGCTACTTTTTTCTATGATATGTTCAAATTCAGCAAAACTAAGTGCACCATCATCATCTAAGTCTGCTTCATCAAGTATATATTGAAGAACTTGTTGCATATCCGTTTCATTTAATCTTTGAGGAGCAGTAAGTCTGTCTACAACCTGTCTTAAATCTCCAATACCAAGCATGTCATCTCCATCAAAATCTGTATACAACATAATACAAGTTAAACAGTAAATTAAATTTATAAAGAGATTGATAAATAAAATATAAATATTACCAAATATTCTGAAAGCATGTTCTGCTTTTACAGCTTTTGGAGCTGCATCACTAAAAACAGACATCATGTCCAAAAAGTCTTCAAATGTACAATCTCCATCTTGACTAGAGCTAAAAACTTTACAAATCCTATCTCCAAAAGGATTTGCTCTTAATTCAGGATATTGTAAAATTTTGGACATTGGAAGTTTTGCATTTCTATTATGACCAACCTTTTCTGGAGCAAGTGCTTTAAACTTTTGATGTGCACTATCACACAAAATCAAAATTTTATATCTTTTGATGGTTTCTTAATTTAAACATATAAATATTGCTAATGATATATAATAAAAAATAACTGACTAATCATAAAGTTATTAATATTTTCTTGCATATCTATATATATATAATACAAATAATATATATACATGTACATAAATAGAAAGACTAAATTAGATAGATATAAATATAATAAATAATATAAAACATATTATATACTTAATAAAAATATTTAATTATCTCATTTATTAAGTGGAAAATTAGATCATTATACTCAATTTTCATTTTTACTGGAAAATAATCAGGATAACACAAAATATTAGCATTTAAATATATATAAAATATGGTAAAATAAATCTATTCTTTTGAAATATGTGGGTATATATAATATGGATATAATTTATTTTTCATAAATGCTAAAGTTCATTATTGTAAAATGGAAAGTGAACAGCTATCTATTTTTTCTTCTAGCATTAAATAAATCTATAAAAGGTACAAGGTCAAAATAATTATTGTACATTTTCCTAATTATTATAAAAAATTATTAAATAGATTGTATTATATATATAATACTTGTATTATTTAAATATACTTACTGCAAAACTTCTTTCTTCGTAAAGTATGTTAAATCCTACAATATAAAGAAATATTAAGTAATTGAATATAATATACAAATATTTAGTAATTAAACAAAACCAAATACCTGATAAGCTTGTAATTCTTCTTCAGAAAACTGACTTTTACCTACTCCCATCTTTTATACAACTCAAACATTAATTTACTCTACACACAATTTGAAAACATTGAATACTTCTTTTTTTAAAACATTAGATTCATACTGTCCTACATACTATACTTGTCTTTAGCGCCTAAAACGATCGATAAATACCTTTTATCATCGACTAACGACAGAATAGACTTGTCACAGACAAGTCTGTGGCTTGTATAGGACTACTAAATAAAACCATGGATAAGGTACAAAATAGGTACGTCGTTTTGTAGGATTTATATATCCTGAAATACGATTGAGTAAAAAAATTAGTTTTTATTATGCATGCTTTAATTCGCAGATGATTAATTCATATATATATCTCGTCTGTGCTTAAGCGTATAGTCCACTAAAAAATTAGTGATTCTTTTCCTGGTCGGTATTTCAGACTCTGAGATATGAATTCTCATTTCATGTCTGGTCTATTCTATCTTTAGTCAATGATTCAATCCAGCGAAAATCTAGCGATAAAATTAGCAAAATATATACCTGCAATTTTTAGAATTGAAAAATGATTGCATATTAAATATTAATTTACAGATTGTAGTTTCTACACTAAAGTAATAAATATGGGAATGATACTAAAGAATGAGGGAACTATAGAACTCCCGATATACAATATAAAAATGTATTGGGTGACAGATCTATGCTGTACCTATAATTGTTCTAAATTAGATTAAGATTATTATATATCATTATGTATTTACAATTATGTAATATTCGTTTATTTAATTGTAACAGTACATGTTTCTTAATTATACAGTAATAATTTGAAAATACAATTAATATAGAACCTTTACTCGAAAACTTTTCGCGAATGTTTTCAAATATTTGGATGTTTAAAATTTATATATTTGTTTATTGCGTTCTGATTGGTTCTAAACATTAACTACGTTGCACTCTTTGCTGTTGGTCTCCAGTTACGACTGGTTACACCTTAATGTCAAACTGCATTTGCGCCGTTTATCGAAGGCTATTAATATTTGTGTGTGATTTGTGTTTTTTTTTGTTTCTGTATCATATGATATATAAATATTAAGTATGTCAAGTTTTTATTTATAAGTTGTGTATAACTTTTAATATTTTCTGTCCAAAATTATTTTTGAGCAAAGTGTAGCGACGTAAATATTGAATGAAATAAAAGAACGTTAAGAATCAACTTATTGTAACCTATAAATTTGTTTCTTCCTTGGTTAGTCATTAATGCATTTCATTGGTTCTATGTAATTGTATTAGTTAAATTATTACAGTTCTATTTATTTTTGTTTATATTGCAGTCTAAGTTAGCAGCCAATTCGTAAGAAG
This sequence comes from Frieseomelitta varia, assembly GCF_011392965.1. Classification (NCBI taxonomy): domain Eukaryota; kingdom Metazoa; phylum Arthropoda; class Insecta; order Hymenoptera; family Apidae; genus Frieseomelitta; species Frieseomelitta varia. The sequence continues at coordinate 599,154 of NW_025109981.1, read as the reverse complement.
ACGTGATATGGTTCAACAATATCAATCACCTGTTCGGGTGTATAAGCATCCTTTTCCACTCGTGATGATGGTGCGTTTATTGTATATTGTTTTATTTCAGTAATAGTATAGCTGATGTGTTTATTCTTTTATTATTATTGTAGAAAAATGATTAAGTTATATTACTTCTTAAGTTATTAAATTATGTTTAGTGAATAATATATATGTATATATATAAAAATATATACATATATATATATAAACATATATGTATATATATAAAAATATATACATATATATATATAAACATATATGTATATATATAAAAATATATACATATATATATATAAACATATATGTATATATATAAAAATATATACATATATATATATAAACATATATGTATATATATAAAAATATATAAACATATATATATATGTTTATCATGTACAAAACGTACATAATGCGCAATAACAGTAATTTATGATATGCAAATGTAATGTATGATATGCAAATTAATAAGACAACTTATAATTTCCAAAGTTTGAAAAAATATGAATGTGTTATATCTTACAGTTTTCAATCATTCATAATTCACGTTATATATTTTATGATTATGTACAGTTACTTACAAAACTGAGAATCTATATATTTTAAAAACTATAAAATAAAGAATTTTTTTATAATTCAATTTTGTCACATATGCATATATATATATATATATATATATACATATATATAATTTATGTTAATAATTCAGTATTTAATAGAAACGATATGCAGTATATAATTAAACACAATATTTAAGTACCTCATGATTATTTGTTTGCTAGAAATACATATTATATATATGTATATAATTTATTAAGAAATTTTTCATTTTATTATTATACTACGTAGATTACAGTATTATATGTTTAATTTTGGGACCAGCTGTTTATATTAATTAATACAATGAACATCTTAAATTGATTCGTGCTATGTACTATTACTATAAATCAGTTATTTATTATTTTATATATTTATATTTAAAATGCAAGTCATAAGTAACTTATTTTGAAAAAACCACCAAGACAATATCTAGCTCGTTTACTATCACGCTTGATTTACTATGATCATTTACTGACAACTGAAGATTTAGTTTCATCTATCAATATATAACAACAAACTGGAATGGATAATAAATAAATTCATGATAGTGATTACTTTCCTATAAACATTATTTATGAAGATTTTATTCAATGATCATAAAATTATCTTTCTATCTAAAATAAAATTTAAAAGGAACAAGCGCAAATTGCAAGATAAAATTAATAGTTTCCTCACTATAAAAAAAACGCAGTATGCGAGATCAATTCTCTTAAGATCAACAAGACAAAAGAATCATTTGAAACCGTCATTAATAATACAATAAATGAAGCTGTTAGCTTTAATCAGACACAGAAGACAAATTCTGCTAAAAAAATTGTCAAGCTTCGTTAAAAAAAATTACCTAATCCTTATTTTTTATAAGTTATTATCTTTCTATTTCCGCCTTTCGAATTATATGGTACCTACTATTACAATCTAGCTCATTCTAATGTGCTGGCAGTATCATATCATTGATGATCATGTCCAACGATTATTCCATTCTTTCACCACTAGGTAGTCCTTTATTACATTATCAAACACGGAAATCATGTATTCGTTTTTGAGACGATTGCAATAATGAATAGCGATCCAGACTCTACACTGATCGCTCAAACTTTTCGAACTCAGGCATATGTATATACATCTTCATTCGAATTCGATAATGATCTTAATCACTTATATATGTGCGATTTACGCGATGAGATGATGTAATAGCTCAGCGATTAAAGTACACTTTTATTATCTTATTACTATCATTTATTATAGATATGTATCGCGTGTTTTATTAAATATTATTCATGAGCAAGATTAAAATATAAAAATTCAAGGATCGTAACAGAGTTAATTTAAAGTAAATTCTTCAAAGATAGCGAGAAATATAGAACATCATTTCAGTTGCATTGCTACTCTCATTGATTTTCACTCTCATCATCAATTCAGATTCAAGAAAGCAGGAAGAAAATAAGAGCAGACAATTCCTGATGTACCTACCTTCCTCGTTAATTATCGTGGTGCGAGCTTGCAAGCTCCTGAGGCTGCGACAGCTAAGTTAGGCATCAACAAACGATGGATATATCTCAGTAAGCAAATCAGAATGAATGAAACTGTCACGAACAAATGCATGAAAAGTTTGGAAATCGTTATAGAATTACTTTCGTAAATGAGCTTCTTGGTGGACGGTATTTTATACTTAAAGTGTGGATGATTGACACTGATAGTAGTGTTATATGAAACATAGAATTATTATATACTACTGTATGCAATCTATAGATATAGAAGATAAAGAGAATGTGAAAAATAAATATTGAAATTGGTTCACGGTAGAACCGAGAAGGAGACGATTCTATATAAAAAAAAATAAGCTAAAAAGAATAGAAAGAAGATTTTCTCATACGATACTCTGTTTTCAAGAAAATCATATTTGTTAAGTATTCTTGAATTGATTAACTGGACAGAAGTGAATAATCAATAAAAGGTTATTCTACGTGTGAAAATCAATTAAAAATGTGGATTAGAATTTTTTCTTAAGACGCTTTGTTTTCGAGAAAATTAAATTTCAAAATTTATCAAGTACACATGTATACAAATACGAAACATATATTTAAAATTAATAACATATTAAATTATTAATTTTTCATTTATTAGTCAGATTATTCAGTCCTATCCAGTATGAAATTATGAAGTGTAAAAACATTTTAAATGAAAAAATGTTATTTTTTCTTTTTGACTTATTTTTACATATAGAATTATTTGTATTGCTAGCCTGTTGTACGATGAAAACTAGGATACTTATATATATAAAACTTTTTTTAAAAAACTTCCATTTATGAATATTAACAGAGATTATTTTTTATAAATATAGAACGACGAGGAAATATATTTAATGTTAAATCGTAAAATAATAAATACATAATCTTTAATTTATGAATTCCTACATCACAAGAACGATGATGTTGAACACTTTCTGCACAATATATAATATCTTTTATCGTGACTCAATAAAATCACAAACGAACTGCTTAGAATGCGTACTGATCAATAAACTAAAAAAGAAAAGACATAATGACATTATACATATTAATTATTAAAATTTATCTTGAAATCTATATACTTCATAAACCCTATGAATTAGTTTGTTTTTTGGGAAGTTAGCACTAATCACATACCTAAATAATAAAATTGAAAAGTAGATATGTATATAAAAATATATGAAATTGATCAGTTTGACTTCTGAGTGGCTTAAATATCATACAAATACATTTCAGCGATGAAGTGCATTATTATTTGATTGAAGAAAAGTTTTGTTGATTTAATAATGTGTTTATTTTATTATTTAATTTTTATGTCTTATATTTTGCATGTACCATTAATATCAACTTATAACAATTGTTACATCAATTCTCACGAATGTCAATTTTCTTTGTAGGCATACGAACGGAGATTTCCTACTTGTCCGAAAATTCCTGTTTTTGTGGGTTGCGAGATAGTTTCTGACGAAGAAAGTAAAAACGGCTCAATTAGAATAACAGAACGACGGTGTAAATTAAATGTAGAAGCACCATATATTTTAAAAAAGGTATATATATGTATATGATCGTAATATAAATATCTGTATACTGTATGCATGTACTATATGTGTATATTAATTACAGTGTCCTGCGGTTTGTACACAATATATTATAGTATACAGTATATTATTTATTTATAAAATAAATTATTTATTCATATAATAAATAATGAAAAAAAATTAATAAGATATATCTCTATAAAACTAATAATAGGATATATCTTTATAAAAAAAAAAAATGATATATCTTTTCTTAATTATGTATAGAATAGAAAATTGCAATACCTACGGAAATTTATGTAATATATTAGTAATCTTTTTTGTAAATCTTTTTTTTTCTTTTTTGTTTCAGATTATTGGAGTAGATTTCGTATATTTTATTCAAAGGAATGTTTTAGACAGACGAAATAGTGTTCTAGAGATAGAAGCCTATAATGAAAGCTTTTCATCCAGGGTAACAGTTATTGAAAAATGTAGATATTTTGTAAGTAGTTAGCATAACTTAATTATTCTTTCAAAAATTTTATTTTGTTTCTATTTTTAATGTGTTTTATTTATAATATATTAAAAATATATTGACTAATTTTTATTCAAAAATTTTTTTTCTATCATCGAGGATAGAATAGGAATCGAAATTTGAAAAATGGTATTATTCCAAAAAAATATATTTATTATTTTTGGTTGTCTTTCAAATATACAAAGTTTAAATTGGAGCTGTTTGAAATCTTTTCTTGAACATAATTATAATAATTCAAAGTCACTAGTACAAATATATACATATATCTAAGGAAACCTTGAATTTGTGTTTTCTGTATTACAGAACTGTATTATTTTATTAATGACTACATTAATTTATATTTTTATTATTGGATATATTGCTATAAATGTTATATAATAAGAAAATTTTTCTAGTAAATTATTATTTTTATTATTGAGATTAATTAATACAATGTATTTACAGGTTCATCCGGAAAATCCAGAATGGACATGTTTTGAACAAACTGCAAGTTTAGACATTAAAAACTTTTTTGGTTTTGAAAATTCAATGGAAAAATTAGCAATGAAACAATATGCTCAAAATATTGCAAAGGTATTAATTAATAATGTTAAATTTCTTTAACTCCTATTATTCAAATCGTTACAGGGTAAGGAGATAATTGAATATTTTATAAACCAATTAAAAGAAGAAGGTATTATATATGTACCTCCGTGGAAAGATCCAAATGAAACAACTGAAAAAGGTGAAGAGTAAGTTTTAAATTATTACTACCATTGTATTTTTACGTGTCTGAAGGCAGTCTGAAAACTAGATTTCTTAAAATCAAATTATTAAATTCTGATTAAGTTACATATCTGAATTGATATTAATTATTAAATTGTGTAAAGAAAATATATGATTACTTTTTATGTTCAGAAATATTGCGAAAAGTCAAGAATCTCTCGGTCCAGAAGAAACTTATTCTTATGTGGATAACAAATTACAAAATAGAGGTATATTATTTTTCTATGTTATTATGTAATAAATATAAATTCAGTAAATCGTTTTCAAAAACAAAATATTTAATCTAATTCGAAAATTAGATTTTTATCAAATGAGTATTATTTTTTTATAGTTTACATTGAGTATTTAATTATAATAATTAATTTATTTATAATAATTAACTATCGATCACTGACAAAGATTTTTTTTAGAAAACAACTAATATTTAAAACTGTGTTTCTAAAATTTTTTAACTATCGGATATCTTTCTAAAAGATTAACAGAAGATATTATATTAAAATAAAACCATTTGCTGAATTAATTATTCATAATATAAATATTTAAATATATTAAATTAATTATTGAAATATATATACACACACTTTATATTTTAGAAATGCAATTATCTTCGGATTACATAGAAAGATACTTAGGAAAGCTTGACATGATACAAGAAAGTAAGCTTCTTCAATTACGACAAAGCATAAAGGAATTGAGAGGCAGTTCAATACCTGGAGATGCGACTCTTTTAAGATTTTTAAGAGCTACGGAATTCTCAGTCGAGAAAGCAAAAGAAATGCTAACACAAACATTACATTGGAGAAAGAAGCATCAAATTGATAAATTACTTGAAGAATATGAGATACCACAAGTAGTGAAAGATTACTTTCCCGGTGGCTGGCATCATTTTGATAAAGGTATCCTATATTTTTTATTTATACTTATTATGAATAAAGATCATCTTTATCATCTTCAATTAAATATTTCATAATTAGTTATAATACATACTAGAAAATTTATTAATTTGTAGATGGTCGACCTTTATATATTTTAAGAATGGGACAAATGGATGTAAAAGGATTATTAAAATCTATTGGGGAAGATGACTTGCTGTTGCTAGTAAGCTCATATAGTATTAATAATATATGCAATACTACATATATTATTACATATATTAAATTATAATAATTGATGGTATTCATATATTTTATAGTTTTTTACAGCATTCACAATTAGTGTTGCCATTGTAGGTATTGCATATTTGTGAAGAAGGATTGGTTTTAATGGAAGAAGCAACTGCTGTTTCTGGTCATCCAGTTTCACAATGGTGTCTATTAATAGATCTTGAAGGTTTAAATATGCGTCACTTATGGAGACCTGGTATAAAGGTATAAAATTTATTTAATATAATTTAATAGTATTTTTTCAAAACAAAAATTTGACTCTATTCATATACAATATAAATTTAATGCATTATTGTTTTATGTAATCTATATGAGTACGTAAAATAATTATTTTATAGATATAAATATGTCGCTTACTAGAAGTATAAACTGTTTATATTTTTATTATAGGCTCTGTTACGTATCATCGAAATCGTTGAAATAAATTATCCAGAAACTATGGGAAGAGTTTTAATTATGCGAGCGCCCAGATGTTTTCCTATTTTATGGACATTGATAAGCACGTTTATAAGTAAGTAAAAAATATTATTTCTTAAAATCATTATTACGATTATTATACACATTTCATCTTTTATCGTTGTATGAAAAATATATTATTTTATTTAAATTCTTTATGTAGATGAAAATACAAGAAAAAAATTCATCTTTTACTGTGGTACCAATTATCAAGAACAAGGTCCAGGCAGCCTAAGTGATTATATAGACCCTGAATTTATTCCAGAATTTCTCGGAGGATCGTCTGAGGTAAAAATAATTATATATAATTTATTGATGCTTAGTTATCTTATATTTGTGGAAAATATAGTTTTAGCGTGAAGAAAAAAAATTTTTTTTTAAATTAATAATTAACACTATAAAGTACTGCATATATTATGTAAATATATATTTTTATATAAAATTGTTTTCGTGTTTTCATTATATAAGATATGTGAAAACACAATGCAAACAGTAGTACTTCCAGCGTCTTTAATATTTAGTATCAAATTATATACTTAGCAATAATGTATTTTAACTACTAGGACAATGTATGCGAGGTTTATAATATGGTACCTCGAAGATTTTATATTTTCGACGCATCTGCTAATAACGTAAGAATATATTATGTTTGATACACACATACACACAATGCGCGCGCAATATGACTATATGCGTTATTGCAAATTCGAAAATTTAATGTACACGTTTTTGTACCACATTAGCCGTGATTTTGTACCACATTAGTCCTGCTAATATGCATTATTTACTTTATTATGCTATTTATAAAATATTTAACATATATTTTTTTATTAATATCAGGCTTACATCACTGAAGGAGGAATTGTGCCGAAACATCTATATAAAATGGAACTGGAACCTACATCAGCTCAAGAAGAGCATAATCTATATCATTCTATTAGCTTAAGCCGTGGACAAATTCATCGTGTAATAATTCGTTGTAATGATCCAGGAGCAGTTTTAACATGGGATTTCGATGTAATGCGTCATAATATAATATTTACCGTACTTTATCAAGCTTATGATGATGCCAAAAATCTTTCTTTGGGTACGTATATATGAAATAGAAATATAAATAAAATAGAAATTATCAATTGCAAAAAATAATGCTTTATTGGAATTCCTTGCTTCAAAGTATTGTTCCTTAAACAGTTAAGAAATATATAGAGTAATAATTATCCTATATACACAAAAATTGCATGTTAGTATAAAATGCAACATATGATGTCATTTTAACAACTAGAGAATAATAATGAACTTAATTTGTCAGATTATGAGATATATCTTAATTAGCACTGTGATATTAATAAACGTCTCAAGATAAAATATTTAGTGCTGTTAACAAGACTTTTTGCAGTTACAGTTTTGCAACAAGTTTGAAATATGTTTTTATAAACTGTTAATTTCATTTTTCTTCTTTATGTCCCCTTCCATAACGTTTATATTTTTTGAAAATCACCAATATCCGACCGTGATATAGAATATATTACAAGAATTTTAATATAATTTAGAAAAAAAAAATATTGTAAAAATATTAAGCAATACATTAGTCAAATAAAATATTTCATTATATTTTTATTTGAAATAATTATATGAGTAATCAATATAAATTTTTTAGAGTCTGTTACGGAAGAAGATGCAGAGTTATTAGAGATGAAAGAAATTAAAGGACATTTCATTAAAGTCGAACCAAGCGTTGTTTGTCATGATGGTGAAAGTATTCAAGTAAGTACATAAAAAAGTTTATTGATGTTTTTAAGTATGTACAAAAATTCTAACATGTTTTCTAATAATTTAATTCTTTATTTTTTAATATTGTATGATATAATTCTTACTCTATAAACAAATCTAATTGTATCCAAATACATATAACAATCATAACTTTAATAGGGTTCTCATATAATGCAAGATGCGGGTATATATATATTGCAATGGAACAATCAAGATGATCCAGGAGAATTTCTTCCATCCATTAGTGGTCATAAAGCTCAGCTTATGTATTTCTATGAAACATTATCTTCAGTTCATTACAGGTATTTTATGGACAAATTAATAATAATATTTTTACAAATAGTATTTTTACAAATTAATAATCTATATTGTATATAAATATAATTGTGTGATCTAACTTTTAGGGGATCTATGATGAGCTTGCAATCTGCTATAAGTACAAAATCAGAAGCAACTTCATTTTTGTCCAGATGACGTGTAAACCATCCATTATAGAGCATTTACCAACGTTTGGAATTACCAAAGCATTGAAAAAATGGCTTTGTTTAAATAAATTTATTAATTTGTTCTAGAATTTCTTCCATATTGCAATGATATTATATTATTATGAATTTTAATTCATAACAGCACTGTATATTTTAAGTAAGAGTTAATTACTAATGTAATTATTCAGTAGAGTGCACGAAATTTTAATTCTAAAAATATGTAAAACAATTTAAAGTATAATTAAGATTTTAAATTTGGAATTAACATAGTGGAAGCATTAATATTCCCTTATATTCATTTCAGTCTTTTAATTTCTATTTAAACACTATTTATGTACTTATATTTAACTTTTCTTTCTTACACAGTTCTTAGAACATGTAGGTGGTTATATTTATATCCTTGTAGAAAAAACTGTAATGTTATTAACTCTTTTTTTACAAATAAATAGATTTAATAAAAAAAAAATTTTAAGCATTAACCTTATTGCACGCTATTGCCTCTTTGTCACCCGCGCATATATGTCTCCTAGTCTACCGCGCGTATATGTCTGTCCTTGTCGCACGCTGTTGCTCTCCTTGTCTACCGCGCCTATATTTCTGTCCTTGTCGCACGCTAGTGCTCTCC